>NC_057800.1:445629750-445673633 GCF_018294505.1 Triticum aestivum | reverse complement strand
CGGACGTCCGTTTTATCCGGATTCTGTCCATTTGGGTAGGATAATGGGATCGTGTCCGGGCCTTTCTTGAGATGCGGTGGCCGTGCGCCCAACGCGAGGACGCATCCTTTGGCCCCATCCTGTCCGCCACAGCCAAAATGCCCATATATTCATATTTCAATGTTCAAAACTAGTTTGCCGTCCAAATATTAATTGTCTTAAATAAAAATAGTTTTTACAACCTAATCTAAATTGTCTCTAATAAAATAGTTCTACAACCAAATCGAAATTGTCTCGAATGAACATAATGAACCAATAAATCTATTGGTTGCCAATATGATTCCACATGTGCTCAACCAAGTTATTTTAAAGATCCAAATGAGTGTGTCACGCATTTCACGATGAAATTGGACAAACTGTTCAAACGTGGCCGGTTCTTGGTGCAGGGGCTCAACATTTTCACCTTAAAAATCAAATCCTTGGTCGAAGATACTATTATCATGCTCGTCCTCGACGATCATGTTGTGCATGATCACACGAGCATTCATCACCTCCCAAAGCTTCCCTTCATCCCATGTTAGTGCAGGGCTTCAAACGATACCCCATCGGGATTGAAGCACACCAAAAGCACGTTCCACATCCTTTATAGCACTCTCTTGCATTTGCGAAAATCTCTCTCTCTATTCTCACCTTGGGAGTTCGAGATTGTCTTCACAAAAGTTGACCACTGAGGATATATACCGTCTGCTAGGTAGTATCCCTTGTTGTACTGGTGGTTGTGGATCTCAAAGTTGACATTTGGGGAGTGGCCTTCTGCAAGCCTTGTGAAGACTGGAGAATGCTGCAGCACATTGATATCATTGTGAGAACCTACCATGCCCAAGAAAGAATGTCATATCCAAAGATCTTGTGAAGCCACCGCTTCTAATATGACAGTGCATGCTTTAACATACCCCTTGTACTAGCCCTGCCAAACAATGGACAGTTCTTCCACTCCCAGTGCATATAATCTATGCTGCCAAGCATGCCTGGAAAGCCTCTAGCAGCGTTGAAAGCCAACAGCCTTTCTGTATCAGCAGCATTTGGCTGCCTCAAGTACTCAGGGCCAAACACTGCCACCATGGCCTTGCAGAAGTTGTACAGTGACAACAGACATGTGGACTCACTCATGCGCACGTACTCATCCATCGGATCGCCTGGAATTCTGTATGCAAGCATGTGGATGGTCGCGGTGCATTTCTGATAAGAGGAGAATCCAAGCTTGCCAAGGGCATCCATTTTGCACTCGAAGTATGGGTCATGAGCAACCACTCCCTCTCAGATACGATTGAACACATGCCTTGTCATACGAAAACGGCGACGGAATTTATCCGGTTTGAAGAGAGGGGTATTCGCAAAGTAATCGGCATAGAGCAGGGCGTGACCTCTCTCTCTCTCTCTCTCTCTCTCTCTCTCTGTTGCGGTTCAGGTTGGGAGCACAGCCAGGGACTGACCCCCTGTACCGAGGAAGCTGTAGTTGAATGTGGTCGTGAACGACCAGTGCATCCACCACAAGATTTTTGTCATCCGAGAACGAATCATCTGATGAATAAATGAAGTGGTTGAAGAAAAATTCGCCTCCACTATCCATACCTTTGTGGGTAAAGTGCCAAACACCTTGCGGTCATGGTGGCAAAGAGGCCGCGATGATCACCTCGATGCAGCAGCTGTGGTGCGGACGGCTACAGGCCGCTCTCGAGCACTCGACGGAAGCTGCTGTGGTCCATAGCCGCCGTCGGCGGTCGTATCCCCTCTGGCACCGACTACGACGGCAACGACCAAAACTCCTCCAACCGACGGCCAAAACTCCTACGAAAGCGCGGGCGTGGTGGCGGCCATGTCGAGACATGGTTTGGAATGGACGGCTGATACATCCATTTTGCATCATGCTTTTATATCGATATTTATTGCATTATGGGCTGTTATTTCACATTATGTCACAATACTTATGGCTATTCTCTCTTATTTTACAAAGTTTACATAAGGAGGGAGAATGCCGGCAGCTGGAATTCTGGGCTGGAAAAGGAGCAAATATTAAAGACCTATTCTGCACAACTCCAAAAGTCCTAAAACTCCATGGAATATCTTATAGTAAATAATAAAAAAAATCCTCGCCAAAGATGAAGACCAGGGGGCCCACACCCTGTCCACGAGGGTGGGGGACGCCCCCCCTAGGGCGCGCCCCCCTACCTCGTGGGCCCCCTGGTGGCTCTCCGATGACCATGTTCTGCTATATGAAGTCTTTCGTCGAGAAAAAAAATAAGAGGCAACCTTTCGGGACGAAACTCCGCCGCCACGAGGCGGAACCAATCTAGGGCTCCGCCAGAGCTGTTCTGCCGGGGACACTTCCCTCCGGGAGGGGGAAATCATCGCCATCGTCATCACCAACGCTCCTCTCATCGGGAGAGGGCAATCTGCATCAACATCTTCACCAGCACCATCTCATCTTAAAACCCTAGTTCATCTCTTGTATCCAATTCTTGTCTCCAAGTCCGGGATTGGTGCTAGTAGGTTGCTAGTAGTGTTGATTACTCCTTGTAGTTGATGCTAGTTGGTTTATTTGGTGGAAGATCATATGTTCAGATCCTTTATGCATATTATTACCCCTCTGATTATGAACATGAATATGCTTTGTGAGTAGTTACGTTTGTTCCTGAGGACAAGGGAGAAGTCTTGCTATTAGTAGTCATGTGAATTTGGTATTCGTTCGATATTTTGATGAGATGTATGTTGTCTAGCCTCTAGTGGTGTTATGTGAATGTCGACTACATAACACTTCACCATTATTTGGGCCTAGAGGAAGGCATTGGCAAGTAATAAGTAGATGATGGGTTGCTAGAGTGACAGAAGCTTAAACCCTAGTTTATGCGTTGCTTCGTAAGGGGCTGATTTGGATCCATATGTTTCATGCTATGGTTAGGTTTACCTTAATACTTTTGTTGTAGTTGCGGATGCTTGCAATATAGGTTAATCATAAGTGGGATGCTTGTTCAAGTAAGAATAGCACCCAAGCACCGGTCCACCCACATATGAAATTATCAAAGTACCAAACGTGAATCATATGAACGTGATGAAAACTAGCTTGACGATATTCCCATGTGTCCTCGGGAGTGCTTTTCCTTATATAAGAGTTTGTCCAGGCTTGTACTTTGCTACAAAAAGGATTGGGCCACCTTGCTGCACTTTATTTACTTTTTTTACTTGTTGCTCATTACAAATTATCTTATCACAAAACTATCTGTTACCACTTATTTCAGTACTTGCATAGAATACCTTGCTGAAAATTGCTTATCATTTCCTTCTGCTCCTTGTTGGGTTCGACACTCTTACTTATCGAAAGGACTACGATAGATCCCCTATACTTGTGGGTCATCAAGACTCTTTTCTGGGGCCGTTGCCGGGGAGTGAAGCGCCTTTGGTAGGTGAAATTTGGTAAGGAAAAATTTATATAGTGTGCTGAAATTTACTGTCACTTGTTACTATGGAAAGTAATCCTCTGAGGGGCTTGTTCGGGGTATCTTCACCCCGACCAGTAGAGCAAAGAGTTTCTCGTCAACCTACTGAACCTATTGAAAATGAAATTCCTTTTGAGTTTCCTTCGGGTATGATAGAAAAATTGCTAGCTAATCCTTTTACATGAGATCGAACAAAGCATCCTGATGAACACCTAATATATGTGGATGAAGTTTGTGGATTATTTAAGCTTGCAGGTATACCCGATGATGTTGCTAATAAGAAGGTCTTCCTTTTATCTTTGAAGGGAGACGCATTGACATGGTATAGGCTATGTGATGATACGAGATCATGGAACTATAGAAGATTGAAATTGGAATTTCATCAAAAGTATTACCCTATGCATCTTGTTCATCATGATCACAATTATATATATAATTTTTGGCCTCGTGAAGGAGAAAGCATCACTCAAGCTTGGGGGAGGCTTAAATCAATGTTATATTCATGCCCCAATCATGAGCTCCCAAGAGAAACAATTATTTAAAAAAATTATTCTTGGCTTTCTGAAAATAATCGCACCATTCTCGATACTTCTTGTGCTGGCTCTTTTATGATGAAGACTATTGGATTTAGATGGGATTTATTGGATAGAATTAAACGCAACTCTGAAGATTGGGATCTCGACGAAGGTAAGGAGTCAGGTATGACACCTAAGTTTGATTGTGTTAAATCTTTTATGGATACCGATATTTTCCGTAAGTTTAGCACTAAATATGGACTTGATTCTGAGATAGTAGCTTCTTTCTGTGAATCTTTTGCTACTTATGTTGATCTCCCTAAGGAGAAGTGGTTTACATATCATCCTCCCATAGAAGTAAAAGTAGCTGCACCAATTAAAGTTGAAGAAAAGACTGTCACTTATAATGATCCTATTGTCCCTACTTCTTATGTTGAGAAACCACCTTTCCTTGTTAGAATAAAGGATCATGCTAAAGCTTCAACTGCGGTTCGTAGAAGCAATATTAGAACTTGTACACCTCCTAAACAAGTTAAAGTTGAACCTAATGTTGCTATTGTTAAAGATCTCTTGGCTGATAATATTGATGGGCATGTTATTCAGTTCTGTGGTGAAACTGCTAGAATTGCTAAACCTTGTGCTAAAGATAAACATAGACATGTGGTAGGCGTGCCTGTTATTTCTGCTAAAATAGGAGAACATTGTTATCATGGCTTATGTGATATGGGTGGTAGTGCTAGTGTTATACCTTATGACTTGTATAAAGAAATCAAGCATGAAATTGCACCTGCTGAGTTAGAAGATATTGATGTCACAATTAAACTTGCCAATAGAGATATTATTTCAGCAATGGGAATTGTTAGAGATGTTGAAGTCTTGTGTGGGAAAACTAAATATCCTGGTAATTTCTTGTTCTCAGTTCCCCACAAGATAGCTTTTGTCGCATTATATTTGGTAGACCCTTCTTGAACACTGTTAATGCTAAGATAGACTGCGAAAAGAATGTTGTTACTATTGGCTTGGATGATATGATTCATGAGTTTAATTTCTCTAAATTTAGTAAACAACACCGTGAAGAAGAATTGCCTAGTAAGGATGAAATTATTGGTCTTGCTTCTATTGTCGTACCTCCTAGTGATCCTTTAGAACAATATTTGCTAGACCATGAGAATGATATGTTTATGAATGAAAGAAGGGAAATAGATGAAGTATTCTTTAAATAGGAACCTATTCTGAAACATAATTTGCATGTTGAAATCCTAGGGGATCCTCCTCCACCTAAGGGTAATCCGTTGTTTGAGATTAAACCGTTGCCTGATAATCTTAAATATGCTTATCTTGATGAAAAGAAGATATATCCTGTTATTATTAGTGCTAACCTTTCAGAGCATGAAGAATAAAGATTATTGAAAACTCTAAAGAAGCACCGTGCTGCTATTGGATATACTCTTGATGATCTTAAGGGCATTAGTCCCACTCTATGTCAACATAAAATAAATTTGGAAGCAGATGCCAAACCAGTTCGTGATCCTCAACGACGTCTGAATCCTAAAATGAAAGAAGTGGTAAGAAAAGAAATACTAAAGCTTCTGGAGGCAGGTATAATTTATCCCGTTGCTGATAGTCAGTGGGTAAGTCCTGTTCATTGTGTCCCTAAGAAGGGAGGTATTAGTGTTGTTCCTAATGATAAAGATGAATTGATTCCACAAAGAATTATTATAGGTTATAGGATGGTAATTGATTTCCGCACATTATATAAGGCTACTAAGAAAGATCTTACCCCTTACCTTTTATCGATCAAATGCTAGAAACATTATGCAAACATACACATTATTGCTTTCTAGATGGTTATTCTGGTTTCTCTCAAATACCTGTGTCGGCTAAAGATCAATCAAAGACTACTTTTACATGCCCTTTTGGTACTTTTGCTTATAGACGTATGCCTTTTGGTTTATGTAATGCACCTGCTACCTTTCAAAGATGCATGATGGCTATATTCTCTGACTTTTGTGAAAAGATTTGTGAGGTTTTCATGGACGACTTTTCCGTATATGGATCTTATTTTGATGATTGCTTGAGCAATCTTGATCGAGTTTTGCAGAGATGTGAAGAAACTAATGTTGTCTTGAATTGGGAAAAGTGCCACTTTATGGTTAATGAAGGTATTGTCTTGGGGCATAAAGTTTCTGAAAGAGGTATTGAAGTTGATAAAGCCAAGGTTGATGCTATTGAAAAGATGCCATGTCCCAAGGACATCAAAGGTATAATAAGTTTCCTTTGTCACGCCGGATTTTATAGGAGGTTCATTAAGGACTTCTCAAAAATTTCTCGGCCTCTGACTAATTTATTACAAAAAGATATATCATTTGTGTAGAAGCATTTGAAATACTTAAGAAAGCATTAGTCTCTGCACCTATTGTTCAGCCACCTGATTGGAATTTACCCTTTGAAATTATGTGTGATGCTAGCGATTATGATGTAGGTGATGTTCTAGGGCAAAGAGTTGATAAGAAATTAAATGTTATCCATTATGCTAGTAAGACTATAGACAATGCTCAAATAAATTATGCTACTACTGAAAAATAACTTTTAGCAGTTGTATTTGCTTGTGATAAGTTCAGACCTTATATTGTTGATTCTAAAGTAACTATCCACACTGATCATGCTGCTATTAAATATCTTATGGAGAAGAAAGATGCTAAACCTAGACTTATTAGATGGGTTCTCTTGCTACAAGAATTTGATTTGCATATTGTTGATAGAAATGGAGCTGAGAACCCCGTTGCAGACAACTTATCTAGGTTAGAGAATGTTCTTGATGACCCACTACCTATTGATGATAGCTTTCCTGATGAACAATTAAGTGTCATAAGTACTTCTCGTAGTACTCCTTGGTATGCTGATTATGCTAATTACATTGTTGCTAAATTCATACCACATAGCTTCACATACCAACAAAATAAAAAAAATCTATGATTTGAGACATTACTTTTGGGATGACCCACATCTTTATAAAGAAGGAGTACATGGTGTTATTAGACGTTGTGTACCTGAGCATGAACAGGAACAAATTCTACGCAAGTGTCATTCCGAAGCTTATGGAGGACACCATGCTGGAGATAGAACTGCACATAAGGTATTGCAATCCGATTTTTATTGGCCTACCCTCTTCAAGGATGCCCGTAAGTTTGTCTTGTCTTGTGATGAATGTCAAAGAATTGGTAATATTAGTAGACGTCAAGAAATGCCTATGAATTATTCACTTGTTATTGAACCATTTGATGTGTGGGGCTTTGATTATATGGGACCTTTTCCTACCTCTAATGGATATACACATATTTTAGTTGTTGTTGATTATGTTACTAAGTGGGTAGAAGCTATTCCAACTAGTAGTGTTGATCATAACACTTCTATTAAAATGCTTAAGGAAGTTATTTTTCCGAGGTTTGGAGTCCCTAGATATTTAATGACTGATGGTGGTTCACACTTTATTCACGGCGCTTTCCGTAAAATGCTTGCTAAATATGATGTCAATCATAGAATTGCATCTCCGTATCACCCACAGTCTAGTGGTCAAGTAGAATTGAGTAATAGAGAACTCAAATTAATTTTGCAAAAGATGGTTAATAGGTCTAGAAAGAATTGGTCCAAGAAACTTGATGATGCATTATGGGCCTATAGAACCGCATATAAAAATCATATGGGTATGTCTCCGTATAAAATGGTATATGGAAAAGCATGTCACTTACCTCTCGAACTAGAACATAAGGCATATTGGGCTATTAAAGAGCTCAATTATGATTTCAAACTTGCCGGTGAAAAGAGGTTATTTGTGAAAGCACAAGTGCTCCCTGGGTGGTTTTGGTAATTATTGTCAACATATCTCTTGTTGGACTAACACTTTTACCTAGTATGTTTCAGATAAGTTCAATAATGGAGTGGCATGGACTAGAGGATGTGAAACCCTTTCAAGATGCTAAGGACAAAGGATTGGCTCAAGATTCAAGATCAAGACTCTACATTTTATATTTTAGTGATCCCAGATCACATTGAGTCTATAGGAAAAGCCAATACTATCAAGAGGGGATGAGGTGTTGCTTAATGGCTTGCTTGCTCAAAGTGCTTAGTGATATGCTCCAAAACCCTCAACTACCTTCCCACATCCACATATGACCTAAACCAAAAGTCAAACTCGGCCCCACCGATTCTATCTATCCGGCGCCACCGAGTTTCAACTGCCATAGCCACTGCCACAAAGCCTAGGCAAATCGGTCTCACCGATAGGGATCTCGGTCTCACCGAGATGGGATTGTAATCTCTTTGTTTCCCTTTTGTAACATTTCGGTCTCACCGAGATGAGCGAATCGGTCCCATCGAGTTTACCTGACCAACTCTCTAGTTAGCTTATTACCAAAATCAGTCCCACCGAGTTTGTGTAATCGGTCACACCGAGATTACGTTATGCCATAACCCTAACCATATCGGTCCTACCGAGTTGCATCTCAGTCCCACCGAAAATCCTAACGGTCACTAGGTTTGCTGAATCGATCCGACCGAGTTTAACCATTCGGTCCCACCGAGTTTGGCAAATTGTGTGTAACGGTTAGATTTTGTGTGGAGGCTATATATACCCCTCCACCCACTCTTCATTCATGGAGAGAGCCATCAGAACACACCTACACTTCCAATACACATTTTCTGAGAGAGAACCATCTACACTTGTGTTGAGGTCAAGATATTCCATTCCAACCATATGAATCTTGATCTCTAGCCTTCCCCAAGTTGCTTTCCACTCAAATCTTCTTTCCACCAAATCCAAATCCTGTGAGAGAGAGTTGAGTGTTGGGGAGACTATCATTTGAAGCACAAGAGCAAGGAGTTCATCATCAACACACCATTTGTTACTTCTTGGAGAGTGGTGTCTCCTAGATTGGCTAGGTGTCACTTGGGAGCCTCCAACAAGATTGTGGAGTTAAACCAAGGAGTTTGTAAGGGCAAGGAGATCGCCTACTTCGTGAAGATCTACCGCTAGTGAGGCAAGTCCTTCGTGGGCGACGGACGTGATGGAATAAACAAGGTTGCTTCTTCGTGGACCCTTCGTGGGTGGAGCCCTCCGTGGACTCGCGCGACCGTTACCCTCCGTGGGTTGAAGTCTCCATCAACGTGGATGTACGATAGCACCACCTATTGGAACCACGACAAAAACATTCGTGTCTCTAATTGCGTTTAAATACTCCAAACCCTTCTCTTTACATTCTTGCAAGTTGCATGCTTTACTTTCCGCTGCTCATATACTCATTGCATGCTTGCTTGATATGTATTGTGTTTGTTAAACTTGTGTTTAAACTCCACTTAAACTTAAGAATATTAAAAACTGCAACTTTTGGCACTTAGTGTCTAATCACCCCCCCCCCCTCTAGACACCTCTTCTCGATCCTTTCAATTGGTACCAGAGCATTGGTCTCCATTGCCTTGGTTTAAACACCATTGGAGGAAGATGGATGTGTCTACTTTGGGGAGTCTTAGACATAGAGTGCCTATTCTTGATGGAGAGTATTTTCATGAGTGGAAAAATGAAATGCTTGAGATTTTCAATGAATATCATTTGAACAAGTACATTACTAGCCCTTGTGCACCTCATGTTGATCCTTTGCACTCTACCCTAGATGAAGATATTGACATGATTCGCAATCTTAGAACTGTTAATCTTATCACTAGAGGCTTGCCTAGAAACTTGATTGGATGTTTGCCGACTCTTAAGTGTGCCTACACCATATGGAAATTTCTTGAGGAACTCTTTCCAAATTACTCCTTGAAAAATTTAGACGAAATTCTCCATAAGTCTATTGCCTTGAGTAAGATGAACTCTAGTGATCCTAGCTTTGGTGATTGTCTATTTGAGCTTACCAATCTCATGCGTGCTAAAGGAAATGTTGGAATCATTAGCGATATCATATCCGAAGCTATTAGAATTCATAAAGGTAACCATTGTGATGATCATTTATCTAATGAATTACCCTCTCTAGGAATTGATCAATCACAAGATGATGTTGAACATGGATACTATGATGAAGATGATGATAGTGACTATGATCTTGATGATGCAATGAGGCATTTTGGTCTTACAGCAAATCTTCGCGGCTACATGGCTGGAGGAAAGGAATGGGTCCTTGATAGTGGATGTACTGATCATATGGCCGGAGATAAAGATATGTTCCGTGAGCTTGCTGAAAACGACGACCCTCGAAAATATGTCACTTTTGGTGATAATTCAAAGGGTAAGGTGGTTGGCCTTGGTAACGTGGCCATCTCACATGATAGCTCCATACAAAATTTCATGCTCGTTGAATCCCTTGGATACAATTTACTTTCAGTTTCTAGACTTGCGGATTTCGGTTTCAATGTCTTATTCACTGAAGTAGATTGCCAAGTGTTTCGTAGAGACAATCATAAAATGGCCTGTACCGGTATACATAGAGGAGATCTTTACATTGTTGATTTCACTAAAAAGGCTCAACTTAGAACTTGCTTAATTACCTAATCTTCTAAAGGCTGGTTGTGGCATAGAAGACTAGGTCATGTTGGTATGCGAAATCTTGATAAGCTTATTAAAGGTGATCATATCCTTGGAATAAAAGATGTCATATTTGACAAGGATAGACTTTGTAGTGCTTGTCAAGCAGGGAAATGGGTTGGAGGAAGTCACCGCGCGAAGAACATCATGACCACAAGAAGACCACTCGAGCTACTTCACATGGATCTCTTTGGTCCAAATGCCTACAAGAGTCTCGGCGGTAACTCATTTGGTCTAGTCATAGTTGATGATTTTTCAAGATTTACGTGGGTGTTCTTTCTTGATGACAAATCGCAGGTCCAAAAGATCTTCAAAAACTTCGCTAGGAAGGCCCAAAATCAGTTTGACGTGAAGATCAAGAAGGTTTGGAGCGACAACGGAACGGAGTTCAAAAACGCAAATGTGGACACCTTTCTTGACGAAGAAGGGATTCCACATGAGTTCTCGGCTACGTACACACCTCAACAAAATGGAGTTGTTGAAAGGAAGAACCGGACTCTTATCGAGATGGCAAGAACGATGCTTGATGAGTACAAAACGCCAAAGCACTTTTGGGCGGAAGCGGTTGAGACAGCTTGTCATGCAACAAATCGCTTGTATCTTCACAAGCTACTCGGCAAGACGGCATACGAGCTCCTCACCGGTAACAAACCCCAAGTTGGATACTTTCGAGTATTCGGCTCAAAGTGCTACATTCTTGATAAGCATCATCATTCTAAATTTGCTGCTAAATCTCATGAAGGTTTCCTACTTGGTTATGGCTCAAACTCTCACACTTACCGTGTCTACAACAATTTCACCCGAAAGGTTGAAGAGACAGTAGATGTGAAGTTTGATGAATCTAACGGCTCACAAGTAGAGCAATTGCCAATTGATGTAGGAGACAAATACCCTTCGGAAGCAATTCAAGACTTGTCCATTGGCAAGATTCGTCCAACGGAAGTGAAGGAGAGTACCTCGTCCGTCCAAGTGGAAGCTTCTACCTCACGACAAGGTGAACCAAGAGTTGATATGGAAGCATCCACAAGTGGGACACGCCAAGATGAAGAAAACGAGGAAGTGCACCAAGATGAACATCAACAACCTCCTTCTCCACCACGACAAGAGAACGACAACGTCAACAATGAAGAAGTCCAAGAAGAAGCACAAGATGAAGAGGATGTTCCACCCCGACCCAAGCAAAAGCTTCCACGAGTTCGAGCAAGAATTGCTAAGAATCATCCCATCGAGCAAATCTATAATGATATCCAAAGCGGGAGAATCACTCGCTCTAAAACTCGTTTAGCTAACTTTTGTGAACATTACTCATTCATCTCTAGCATTGAACCTATGAAGGTTGAAGAAGCATTGGAGGATCCGGACTGGATAAACGCTATGCATGAAGAGCTACACAACTTTGAGAGAAATCAAGTGTGGACATTGGTCGAGAAGCCCGACAACAACCACAACATCATTGGTACCAAATGGGTGTTTTGCAACAAGCAAGATGAAGATGGACAAGTGGTTCGCAACAAAGCACGTCTCGTCGCCCAAGGCTACACACAAGTTGAAGGTATGGACTATGGTGAGACATATGCTCCCGTTGCTAGACTTGAGTCCATTCGCATCTTACTTGCTTATGCTAATCACCATGATATCACCTTGTACCAAATGGACATTAAAAGTGCTTTTCTAAATGGCAAAATTGAGGAAGAAGTTTATGTTAAGCAACCTCCCGGCTTCGTCAATCCTAAGAAACCTAATCATGTTTACAAACTTCACAAAGCCCTTTATGGTCTTAAACAAGCTCCTAGAGCATGGTATAAATGCTTGACCAAGTTCCTTATTGAAAAAGGCTTTGAAATTGGTAAAATTGCTTCTACTCTTTTTACTAAAAGGGTTAATGGAGAACTATTTGTGTGCCAAATTTATGTTGATGATATCATATTTGGTTCAACTAACCCTCATTTTAGTGAGAAGTTTGGAAAGCTAATGTCAGAGAAGTTTGAGATGTCTATGATGAGTGAACTCAAATTCTTTCTCGGTTTGCAAATCAAGCAAACTAAGGAAGGTACCTTTGTCTCTCAAACGAAGTACACCAAGGACTTATTCAAGAAGTTCAATATGCAAGAATTCAAAGGTATGACTACACCCATGCCTACTAGTGGACATCTTGATTTGACCAAAGATGGTGAACCGGTTGATCAAAAGGTTTATCACTCTATGATTGGTTCATTGTTATATCTATGTGCCTCTCGTCCCGATATTATGCTAAGTATGTGCATGTGTGCACGATATCAAGCTGCTCCTAAAGAGTGTCATCTTAAGGCTGTGAAAAGGATAGTGAGATACCTAATCCATACACCAGATTTTGGCATTTGGTATCCCAAGAGGTCCTCTTTTGATCTTGTTGACTACTCCGATTCGGACTATGCCGGAGACAAGGTTGATAGAAAATCCACTTTGGGTACTTGTCAATTCCTTGGTAGATCTCTTGTATCTTGGTCTTCCAAGAAACAAAACTCGGTATCCTTATCCACCGCCGAAGCGGAATACATTGCCGCTGGTTCATGTTATGCTCAATTACTTTGGATGACCCAAACTCTTAAAGATTATGGGATATATGTGAAACATGTTCCATTGCTATGTGACAATGAAAGTGCTATTAAGATTGCTCACAATCCCGTGCAACATTCTCGAACCAAGCATATTGAAGTTCGTCATCATTTCATTCGAGATCATGTTGCAAAAGAGGACATTAACCTTAAGCATGTTCGCACCGATAAGCAATTGGCGGATATATTCACTAAACCACTTGATGAGAAAGTGTTTTGCAGGTTGAGAGGTGAATTGAACATCATTGATGCTTCAAACTTGGAGTAGGAACTCCATTTGATACATGTGGGGCATGAGCCTTTGACTAATCCTCGATATTTCTCTTATAATGCTATTCATATGTCTTGGGTATATTTGTACCTTGCATGTTATCTAACCTGTGTAGGTACTTGGTTGAATCTAAATCTATGAGATTGCAACTCACTCACATCTTGAGCAATTTCTGCATCACCAAGTCTCTACACAATGGTGGTTGAAGACAAGGAAGCACGAAACCGTTCAAACATATCCTTTGGCAAATTCTATGTTGAGTCTCATGGTTGTCATTTTGGATACACAAGTGCTCTTCCTTACAAAGCTAACCCATGTAGGTAGATGAACTCAAACTCCAAGTGGTGCTCCCAACTCTTGATGAACTACATCAACCTTGAGCAACCCACACAAGTTCAACTACATGATCAAGATCAACACCACCACCCAAGGTATGTTATTCCATCTTAGAGAAGCTTTACTCCAAGTCATGAGCCAAAGCAACTCAACAAGATGTGAATACATCAAGATGCTTAAACGAAAAATGGTAACCCCATTTTGAGCTTAAACGATGAGTATGACCTATGATCAAGTGCTCTCACTTGACTCCTAAGTCAATATACTCTAACATAGGTGACTTTGTCACCGACCATTTCTAGATGAAGTTCTCTAGTGTTTCTCCGTGCTTTTGCATTTGCATATTTGTTTCCCCTTTTCAAAAAAACTTCATCTAGAACTTTTAGTTTCTTTTATTTCCTTTTTTGTTCTGCATTTTCTGCATCCAATTCATTGCAAATCTTTCAGTAAATTCCTTGCATATCCTTGTGAGATCTTACTTGTCTAGTGAGCTGAGGTGACAAGTGGTTTCACTCTAATGAACTCGTTCACACCGGTTTGTTCTCTTCGGCCCAACCGAAATCTTTTGGTGCAACCGAAGCACACAACTCGGAGTCACCGATTCCATCACAGGAAAACCAACTTGCCACTTATTCCTGATTTCTGTTTGCTCCAGCTCCACTCAATGATTCTTGTCCTCTACCAGCATCATATTAGACATGCTGCTTTGCTCTATGACTCAAGGACCAACCCATTTGTATCACATGTCCAGAAGAGCCCTTCTTGGAAATTGATGTCAAAGGGGGAGAGAGAGATCACACCAAAGCTTAATCCTTCCTATAGGGGGAGAAAGAGAGAATACTCAGGGGGAGAGAGTTTCTCAACTAGGAGAAAGTAATATCATCAAAGACCCCAGATGCTTGGTGTTCAAGAGGAGAGATGTCACATGTCTTTAAGAGGGGAAAGACATGTTTGGTTGCTTGCTTTAGCTCAAGCTCTGTTGTTTCTTTTTTGTTGCTCTGATTTTCTGTTCCCTATCTTCTCCCAATATCCCATGCAGATTCAGGGGGAGCAAGACATCTAAGGGAAGGAAATATCTGATTTTATTGCATATCTTTACCTTTGGGGACATGTCTATATCCAATGTGGTACTTAGTACTCACTCTACGTGTCATCCCAGTCTTGGTTCTCTTATGGTTTCTCTTGCTTGCTCTGGTCAGTAGGTGTATCTGTGTTATTTAACCTTGTTTGCGCAGGTTCATCCCATCCTAAGCCAACTCAAGACCACAAGGTAAGTATATGCATCACATTCATGTGAATGATAAGTTCTTGCTGATGTACATACTGTTTGCAAGAAGGACTCATGAGCATGAAGGTACATTTCTCACATTCACATCATTTGCTCTGATGCATATAGCCAAGATACATGTAACACATTGCTTACTCTGTCATGTTTACGCATTCACATGCTCCTATATTCAATATTCACAAGATTGCATACATGTAGGGGGAGCCTATGCATGTTACATGTCTTTCCAAAGCTTTACTTGCTATTCTCTATATCTTTATCTAAAGCTTTGATGTATGTTGTCATCAATTACCAAAAAGGGGGAGATTGAAAGCACAAGTGCTCCCTGGGTGGTTTTGGTAATTAATGTCAACATATCTCTTGTTGGACTAACACTTTTACCTAGTATGTTTCAGATAAGTTCAACAATGGAGTGGCATGGACTAGAGGATGTGGAACCCTTTCAAGATGCTAAGGACAAAGGATTGGCTCAAGCTTCAAGATCAAGACTCTACATTTTCTATTTTAGTGATCCAAGATCACATTGAGTCTATAGGAAAAGCCAATACTATCAAGAGGGGATGAGGTGTTGCTTAATGGCTTGCTTGCTCAAAGTGCTTAGTGATATGCTCCAAAACCCTCAACTACCTTCCCACATCCACATATGACCTAAACCAAAAGTCAAACTCGGCCCCACCGATTCTATCTATCCGGCGCCACCGAGTTTCAAATGCCATAGCCACTGCCACAAAGCCTAGGCAAATCGGTCTCACCGATAGGGATCTCGGTCTCACCGAGATGGGATTGTAATCTCTTTGTTTCCCTTTTGCAACATTTCGGTCTCACCGAGATGAGCGAATCGGTCCCATCGAGTTTACCTGACCAACTCTCTAGTTAGCTTATTACCAAAATCAGTCCCACCGAGTTTGTGTAATCGGTCACACCGAGATTACGTTATGCCATAACCCTAACCATATCGGTCCTACCGAGTTGCATCTCAGTCCCACCGAAAATCCTAACGGTCACTAGGTTTGCTGAATCGATCCGACCGAGTTTAACCATTCGGTCCCACCGAGTTTGGCAAATTGTGTGTAACGGTTAGATTTTGTGTGGAGGCTATATATACCCCTCCACCCACTCTTCATTCATGGAGAGAGCCATCAGAACACACCTGCACTTCCAATACACATTTTCTGCGAGAGAACCACCTACACTTGTGTTGAGGTCAAGATATTCCATTCCAACCATATGAATCTTGATCTCTAGCCTTCCCCAAGTTGCTTTCCACTCAAATCTTCTTTCCACCAAATCCAAATCCTGTGAGAGAGAGTTGAGTGTTGGGGAGACTATCATTTGAAGCACAAGAGCAAGGAGTTCATCATCAACACACCATTTGTTACTTCTTGGAGAGTGGTGTCTCCTAGATTGGCTAGGTGTCACTTGGGAGCCTCCAACAAGATTGTGGAGTTAAACCAAGGAGTTTGTAAGGGCAAGGAGATCGCCTACTTCGTGAAGATCTACCGCTAGTGAGGCAAGTCCTTCGTGGGCGACGGCCGTGATGGAATAGACAAGGTTGCTTCTTCGTGGACCCTTCGTGGGTGGAGCCCTCCGTGGACTCGTGCGACCGTTACCCTCCATGGGTTGAAGTCTCCATCAACGTGGATGTACGATAGCACCACCTATAGGAACCACGACAAAAACATCTGTGTCTCCAATTGCGTTTGAATACTCCAAACCCTTCTCTTTACATTCTTGCAAGTTGCATGCTTTACTTTCCGCTGCTCATATACTCATTGCATGCTTGCTTGATATGTATTGTGTTTGTTAAACTTGTGCTTAAACTCCACTTAAACTTAAGAATATTAAAAACTGCAACTTTTGGCACTTAGTGTCTAATCACCCCCCTCTAGACACCTCTTCTTGATCCTTTCAATTTGATATTAGCTCACTTGATGAATGAAGAACCCAAACTTATGAAAATGCCAAGTTGTTTAAAGAAAAGGTTAAAAGATGACATGACAAAAGGATACAAAAGCGTGACTCTAACGTAGGTGATTATGTATTGCTATACAACTCTCGTTTGAGATTTTTTGCAGGAAAACTTCTCTCTAAATGGGATGGCCCCTGTGTTATCGAGGATGTCTATCGTTCCGGTGCCATAAAAATCAACAACTTCGAAGGCACAAATCCGAAGGTGGTAAACAGTCAAAGAATAAAACATTATATCTCATGTAATCCCATAAATATTGAAACCAATATTATTGAAACCGTAACCCCGGAGGAATACATAAGGGACACTTTCCAGAATGTTTCAGACTCCGAAAAGGAATAGGTATGTGGTACGGTAAGTAAACCAATTCCAAAACAGTTTTTAAGGCAATATTTCTCCATTTTGGAATATTTAGAAAAATAGAAAAATAAGTAGCAGTCCGGGAAGGACACGGGGGCCCCACGACGGTGGAGGGCGCGCCCTACCCCCCTAGGAGCGCCCCCTACCTCGTGAGCACCTCGTGTGCCTTCCGGACTCCGTTTTCTTGCATGATACATATTTTGGTCGGTAAAAATTCACTATATATTCTCTCGAAGGTTTTGACTCCCGTATCACG
The DNA here is from genome assembly GCF_018294505.1 of Triticum aestivum. NCBI lineage: Eukaryota > Viridiplantae > Streptophyta > Magnoliopsida > Poales > Poaceae > Triticum > Triticum aestivum. The sequence goes on along the minus strand of NC_057800.1, from coordinate 445,655,997 downwards.
CAAATATCCTCTGTTTTTGTTTCGAGCTGTTGTTGCTGCAGATTAGAGCAAGATGTCTTCTCAAGAGTCAGTCGGGGAGAGCCGGGTATCTAATCCGGCACCAGAACCAAGGGAAAACAGCGACTCTGACCACTTTGGGCCAGCAACAAAGGAAGAGATGGAGGCTGACTTAATGAGGGTAGATGCCATGGAGGATCAAGAAGACACCTCTCGCTTCTGAGCTGGGTTCATGATGGGGGAACTACAGAGCTCAGCTATTCCAAACTCGGTTATCCCTTCCAATGTTAGATTTCTTTCTTATGAAAATATGAAGAGGAGTGTCACTTGTTCTCCCACAGCTATGAAACACCCTTGGGTGCAAGGAGCTTTAGTCGTTACAGGAAAGCTTCGTAAGGAAACAATGGACCTCAAGCAGCAAGTCAACAAGCTCGAGGAGGAGAATCGTATCATGAGAGGAATCATCGCCAAGAATATCACACCAACGACAAAGAAGGAAATATAATCACATGGGTATGGGCACTCCCCTTGGCAGCTGCCAAGCTTGGGGGAGGTGTCTCGGTATCGTATCACAATCAAAACTCCTATCTTTATCGTTTTCCTTAGTTCGATCCTATTAGTAGTATTTTGATCTAGTAGAATAAAGTTTATGGCATGATCTAGTTTTGAGTTTTGCCTTATGATCTCTCTATGTAATCGAGTCTGTGAGCTATAGTAAAGATTAGTGTTGAGTCAAGGGCTTGATTTTCTTGCTATGATCTTGGGTGAATAAAAGAAAAGAGAAAAAGAATAAGAAGAAACAAAAGTTCATATTGATCTTATTGAGAGTAATGACTTCATATAGGAAGAGTATGATGATTTAAAAGTTGTTGGGAGTTGGCAGACATAGCTTTCGTCATCGTTGCAATTAATAGGAAGTAATAAGGAAAGAGAAGGTTTCACATATAAATATATTATCATTGACATCTTTTATGATTGGGAGCACTCATTAAAATATGACATGCTAAAGAGTTGATATTGGACAAGGAAGACAACGTGATGAGTTATGTTTTCTTATATCTGAGATAAAGTATGTTGTCATGGATCCTCCAACATGTTGAGCTTGCCTTTCCCCCTCTTGCTAGCCAAATTCTCAGCACCAAGTAGAGATACTACTTGTGCTTCCAAATACCCTTAAACCAGTTTTGCCATGAGAGTCCACCATATCTACCTATGGATTGAGTAAGATCCTTCAAGTAAGTTGTCATCGGTGCAAAGCAATAAAAATTGCTCTAAATATGTATGATTGATTGGTGTGGGAGAAATAAGCTTTATACGATCTTGTGATGTGGAAGTAATAAAAGCGACAGACTGCATAATAAAGGTTCATATCACAAGGGGCAATATAAAGTGACGTTCTTTCGCATTAAGATTTTGTGCATCCAACCATAAAAGCGCATGGCAACCTCTGCTTCTCTCTGCGAAGGGCCTTTCTTTTATTATTATCTTCTACCTTATGCAAGTGTTACGGTGATCTTCACCTTTCCTTTTTCATTTTATCCTTTGGCAAGCCCAGTATGTTGGAAAGAACCTGATATATATATATATCTAATTGGATGTGGGGGCATGAGTTATTATTGTTGACATTACCCTCGAGGTAAAAGGTTGTGGGGCGAAACTATAAGCCCCTATCTATCTCTCTGTCCGATTAAAACTCCGTAACCATAGGTATTGCGTGAGTGTTAGCAGTTATGAAGGACTAGATGATAGTTGAGTATGTGGACTTGCATTTTAGCTCTGACATAGACTCTTTCTGATGTTATGATAAATTGCAATTGCTTCAATGACTGAGGTTATAGTTTGTTGGTTCTCAACAAGGTTTCTGATTCATACTTTTGCATTGTGAATAGATCATCACTTGAACATAAGTAATCATATGACAATATCTATATATGTTGCTGTTATGAGAATAATCATGATGCCTTCATGTCCGTATTTTATTGTTATCGATGCCTCTACTTCTAAACATGGGGACATATTTATTGTTATTGGCTTTCGCTTGAGGACAAGCGAGGTCTAAGCTTGGGGGAGTTGATACGTCCATTTTGCATCATGCTTTTATATCAATATTTATTGCATTATGGGCTGTTATTTCACATTATGTCACAATACTTATGGCTATTCTCTTTTATTTTACAAGGTTTACATAAGGAGGGAGAATGCCGGCAGCTGGAATTCTGGGCTGGAAAAGGAGCAAATATTAGAGACCTATTCTGCACAACTCCAAAAGTCCTAAAACTCCACGGAATATATTATAATAAATAATAAAAAATCCTCGCCAAAGATGAAGACCAGGGGGCCCACACCCTGTCCATGAGGGTGGGGGGCGCGCCCCCCTACCTTGTGGGCCCCATGGTGGCTCTCCGATGACCATCTTCTACTATATGAAGTCTTTCATCGAGAAAAAAATAAGAGGCAACCTTTCGGGACGAAACTCCGCCGCCACGAGGTGGAACCTTGGCGGAACCAATCTAGGGCTCCGGCAGATCTGTTCTACCGGGGACACTTCCCTCCGAGAGGGGGAAATCATCGCCATCGTCATCACCGACGCTCCTCTCATCGGGAGAGGGCAATCTCCATCAACATCTTCACCAGCACCATCTCATCTTAAAACCCTAGTTCATCTCTTGTATCCAATTCTTGTCTCCAAGTCCGGGATTGGTGCTAGTAGGTTGCTAGTAGTGTTGATTACTCCTTGTAGTTGATGCTAGTTGGTTTATTTGGTGGAAGATCATATGTTCAGATCCTTTATGCATATTATTACCCCTCTGATTGTGAACATGAATATGCTTTGTGAGTAGTTACGTTTGTTCCTGAGGACAAGGGAGAAGTCTTGCTATTAGTAGTCATGTGAATTTGGTATTCGTTCGATATTTTGATGAGATGTATGTTGTCTAGCCTCTAGTGGTGTTATGTGAACGTCGACTAGATAACACTTCACCATTACTTGGGCCTAGAGGAAGGCATTGGGAAGTAATAAGTAGATGATGCGTTGCTAGAGTGACAGAAGCTTAAACCCTAGTTTATGCATTGCTTCGTAAGGGGCTGATTTGGATCCATATGTTTCATGCTATGGTTAGGTTTACCTTAATACTTTTGCTATAGTTGCGGATGCTTGCAATAGAGGTTAATCATAAGTGGGATGCTTGTTCAAGTAAGAACAGCACCGAAGCACCGGTCCACCCACATATCAAATTATCAAAGTACCGAACGCGAATCATATGAACGTGATGAAAACTAGCTTGACGATATTCCCATGTGTCCTCGGGAGCGCTTTTCCTTATATAAGAGTTTGTCCAGGCTTGTCCTTTGCTATAAAAAGGATTGGGCTACCTTGCTGCACTTTATTTACTTTTGTTACTTGTTGCTCGTTACAAATTATCGTATCACAAAACTATCTGTTACCACTTATTTCAGTACTTGCAGAGAATACCTTGCTAAAAACTACTTATCATTTCCTTCTGCTCCTCGTTGGGTTCGACACTCTTACTTATCGAAAGAACTACGATGGATCCCCTATACTTGTGGGTCATCAACGGCCGGGGGATAAGCAGTGAGGACGCGGCCATAGAATAGTGGCGGCACCGGCGGCGGGGTGGGGCGGGGGAGAGCGGGTGGAGGGGTTGGAGGCGAATGGAGTGCTAGTGTCCTCGATAGGCGGGCCATGGGGAGGACAAGGGCGTGCATCTAGCCTATCCACGCAATGTCCATTTCACCCCAAACGCGGTGCAAGTTTGGGCCGGGAATGGGTCGAAAACGGTCGAAAACTGGACATTTGTCCATTTGGGGCCGCGCGTTGGGCCGCGATATTCGTCCGTTCTATCCCAAATGGACTAGGATGGACGGGATGGGGTCGCGTGCTAGAGTTGGCCTCATTCCTCTCTAGCCAGATGATCCATAGGATGGTGATGATAAGGCAGCTACATTCTTTGCAAGCCCGCGGCTGGACCTACACAAAGCTCGAGGGCCACCAAAACGTTGTTGTCGTTGAAATGTTGATTGTGTTGGTGTTAAGGTTAATATAAGTACATCACTCCCCCTACCCCTTAATCTCAACTCAACTCCTTCAACACTCCCTCCTCCCCTGATTTTCTGAACCTATGCATGTAAGACATTTTCGTAACAAAATCCGTAATTATAGCAAAATCTTTCCAAACCATGAGGGATGATTGATCATCCCTTGTCATCTACAATGTTCAACATATTGTTACAGATATGTTAGTTGTCCTTATTGCAAGGGTTAAAGAGTATGGTGCTGGGGAACATAGTAATTTCAAAAAAATCCTATGCACACGCAGGATCATGGTGATGCATAGCAACGAGAGGGGAGAGTGTCGTCCACGTACCCTCGTAGACCGTTAAGCGGAAGCGTTATGACAACGCGGTTGATGTAGTCATACGTCTTCACGATCGACCGATCCTCAGAACCGAACGTATGACACCTCCGCGTTCAGCACACGTTCAGCTCGATGACGTCCCGTGAACTCACGATCCAGTAGAGATCGGGGAAGAGTTTCGTCAGCACGACGGCGTGGTGACGATGTTCATGAAGCTACCGTGATAGGGCTTTGCCTAAGCCCCGCTACAGTATAACCGAGGTGGATTATGGTGGAAGGGGGGCACCGCACACGGCTGGGAGAGATCTTCATGATCAACTTGTGTGTCTAGAGGTGCCCCCTGCCCCTGTATATAAAGGATCAAGGGGGAGGCCGGCCGGCCCTTGTTGGTGCGCCAGGAGGAGGAATCCTCCTCCTAGTAGGAGTAGGATTCCCCTCTGTCCTACTCCTACTATGAGGGGAAAAGGTAGGGAGAGAAAGAGAAGGAAAGGGGGCCCCCTCTCCTAGTCCAATTCGGACCAGAGGGAGGGGGCGCGCTGCCAGCCCTTGGCCGACCCCTCTCTCTTTCCCTTATGGCCCAACAAGGCCCAATAGCCCCCGGGGGTTCCGGTAACCCCTCCGGTACTCCGGTAAAATCCCAATTTTACCCGGAACACTTCTGATGTCCAAGTGTAGGCTTCCAATATATCAATCTTCATGTCTCGACCATTTCGTGACTCCTCGTCATGTCTGTGATCATATCCAGGACTCCAAACTACCTTCGGTACATCAAAACATATAAACTCATAAAACTGATCATCACAGAACTTTAAGCGTGCGGACCCTACGGGTTCGAGAACTATGTAGACATGACCAAGACATGTCTCTAGTCAATAATCAATAGCGGAACCTGGATGCTCGTATTGGTTCCTACATATTCTACGAAGATCTTTATCGGTCAAACCGCATAACACTATACGTTGTTCTCTTTGTCATCGGTATGTTACTTGCCCGAGATTCGATCGTCGGTATCTCAATACCTAGTTCAATCTCGTTACCGGCAAGTCTCTTTACTCATTCTATAATGCACTATCCCGCAACTAACTCATTAGTTGCATTGCTTGCAAGGCTTATAGTGATTGCTTTACCGAGAGGGCCCAGAGATACCTCTCCGATAATTGGAGTGACAAATCCTAATCTTGATGTATGCCAACTCAACAACTACCATTGGAGACACCTGTAGAGCACCTTTATAATCACCCAGTTACGTTGTGATGTTTGGTAACATACAAAGTGTTCCTCCGGTATCCGGGAGTTGCATAATCTCATAGTCATAAGAACATGTATAAGTCATGAAGAAAGCAATAGCATTAAACAAACGATCAAGTGCTAAGGTAACGGAATGGGTCAAGTCAATCACATCATTCTCCTAATGATGTGATCAATGATGTGATCCCATTGATCAAATAACAACTCATGTCTATGGTTAGGAAACTTAACCATCTTTGATCAATGAGGTAGTCAAGTAGAGGCATACTAGTGACACTAAGTTTGTCTATGTATTCACACATGTATTATGTTTCCGGTTAATACAATTCTAGCATGAATAATAAACATTTATCATGAAATAAGGAAATAAATAATAACTTTATTATTGCCTTTAGGGCATATTTCCTTTAGTCTCTCACTTGCACTAGAGTCAATAATCTAGATTACAGAGTAATGATTCTAACACCCATGGATCCTTGGTGTTGATCATGTTTTGCTCGTGGAAGAGGCTTAGTAAACGGGTCTGCAACATTTAGATCCGTATGTATCTTGCAAATCTCTACGTCTCCCACCTGGACATGATCCCGGATGGAGTTGAAGCGTCTCTTGATGTGCTTGGTTCTCTTGTGAAATCTGGATTCCTTTGCCAAGGCAATTGCACCAGTGTTGTCACAAAAGATTTTCATTGGACCCGATGCACTAGGTATGACACCTAGATCGGATATGAACTCCTTCATCCAGACTCCTTCATTCGCTGCTTCTGAAGCATCAATGTACTCCACTTCATATGTAGATCCCGCCACGACGCTCTGTTTAGAACTGCTCCAACTGACAGCTCCACCGTTTAATATAAACATGTATCCGGTTTGCGATTTAGAATCGTCCGGATCAGTGTCAAAGCTTGCATCAACGTAACCATTTACGATGAGCTCTTTGTCCCCTCCATAAACGAGAAACATATCCTTGGTCCTTTTCAGGTACTTTAGGATGTTCTTGACCGCTGGCTAGTGATCCACTCCTGGATTACTTTGGTACCTCCCTGCTAGACTAATAGCAAGGCACACATTAGGTCTGGTACACAGCATTGCATACATGATAGAGCCTATGGCTGAAGCATAGGGAACACTTTTCATTTTCTCTCTATCTTTTGTAGTGGTCAGGCATTGAGTCTTACTCAACTTCACACCTTGTAACACAGGCAAGAACCCTTTCTTAGCTTGATCCATTTTGAACTTCCTCAAAACTTTATCAAGGTATGTGCTTTGTGAAAGTCCAATTAAGCATCTTGATTTATCTCTATAGATCTTGATGCCCAATATATAAGCAGCTTCACCAAGGTCTTTCATTGAAAAACTCTTATTCAAGTATCCTTTTATGTTATCCAGAAATTCTATATCATTTCCAATCAACAATATGTCATCCACATATAGTATTAGAAATGCTACGGAGCTCCCACTCACTTTCTTGTAAATACAGACTTCTCCAAAAGTCTGTATAAAACCATATGCTTTGATCACACTATCAAAACGTTTATTCCAACTCCGAGAGGTTTGCACCAGTCCATAAATGGATCGCTGGAGCTTGCACACTTTTTTAGTACCCTCTGGATCGATAAAACCTTCAGGTTGCATCATATACAACTCTTCTTCCAGAAATCCATTCAGGAATGCAGTCTTTACATCCATTTGCCAAATTTCGTAATCATAAAATTTGACAATTGCTAACATGATTCGGACGGACTTAAATATCGCTACAGGTGAGAAGGTCTCATCGTAGTCAACTCCTTGAACTTGTCAAAAACCTTTCGCAACAAGTCTAGCTTTATAGATAGTAATATTACCGTCAGCGTCAGTCTTCTTATTTAAGATCCATTTATTCTCAATGGCTTGCCGATCATCGGGCAAGTCAACCAAAGTCCACACTTTGTTCTCATACATGGATCCCATCTCAGATTTCATGGCCTCAAGCCATTTTGCGGAATCTGGGCTCATCATCGCTTCCTCATAGTTCGTAGGTTCATCATGGTCAAGTAACATGACCTCCAGAACAGGATTACCGTACCACTCTGGTGCAGATCTTGCTCTGGTTGACCTATGAGGTTCAGTAGTAACTTGATCTGAAGTTTCATGATCATCATCATTAGCTTTCTCACTAATTAGTGTAGGTGTCACAGGAACAGGTTTCTGTGATGAACTACTTTCCAACAAGGGAGCAGGTACTGTTACCTCATCAAGTTCTACTTTCCTCCCACTCACTTCTTTCGAGAGAAACTCCTTCTCTAGAAAGGATCCATTCTTAGCAACGAATGTCTTGCCTTCGGATCTGTGATAAAAGGTGTAACCAATAGTTTCCTTTGGGTATCCTATGAAGACACATTTCTCCGATTTGGGTTCGAGCTTATCAGGTTGAAGCTTTTTCACATAAGCATCATAGCCCCAAACTTTAAGAAACGACAACTTTGGTTTCTTGCCAAACCATAGTTCATAAGGTGTCATCTCAACAGATTTTGATGGTGCCCTATTTAATGCGAATGCAGCCGTCTCTAAAGCATAACCCCAAAATGATAGCGGTAAATCAGTAAGAGACATCATAGATCGCACCATATCTAGTAAAGTACGATTACGACGTTCAGACACACCATTATGTTGTGGTGTTTCAGGTGGCGTGAGTTGCGAAACTATTCCGCATTGTTTCAAATGTAGACCAAACTTGTTACTCAAATACTCTCCTCCACGATCAGATCGTAGAAACTTTATTTTCTTGTTACGGTGATTTTCCACTTCACTCTGAAATTCTTTGAACTTTTCAAGTATTTTAGACTTATGTTTCATTAAGTAGATATACCCATATCTGCTTAAATCATCTGTGAAGGTGAGAAAATAATGATACCTGCCGCGAGCCTCAATATTCACCGGGCCACATACATTAGTATGTATGATCTCCAACAAGTCTGTTGCTTGCTCCATTGTTCCGAAGAACGGTGTTTTAGTCATCTTGCCCATAAGGCATGGTTCGCAAGTACCAAGTGATTCATAATCAAGTGATTCCAAAAGTCCATCAGTATGGAGTTTCTTCATGCGCTTTTACACCAATATGACCTAAACGACAGTGCCACAAATAAGTTGCACTATCATTATCAACTCTGCATCTTTTGGCTTCAACATTATGAATATGTGTATTACTACTATCGAGATTGAACACAAATAGACCACTCTTCAAGGGTGCATGACCATAAAAGATATTACTCATATAAATAGAACAACCATTATTCTCAGATTTAAATGAATAACCGTCTCGCATCAAACAAGATCCAGATATAATGTTCATGCTTACCGCTGGCATCAAATAACAATTATTCAGGTCTAAAATTAATCCCGAAGGTAGATGTAGAGGTAGCGTGCCGACGGTGATCACATCGACTTTGGAACCATTTCCCACACGCATCGTGACCTTGTCCTTAGCTAATCTTCGCTCAATCGGTAGTCCCTATTTCGAGTTGCAAATATTAGCAATAGAACTAGTATCAAATACCCATGTGCTACTGTGAGCTCTAGTAAGGTACACATCAATAACATGTATATCACATATACCTTTGTTCACCTTGCCATCCTTCTTATCTGCCAAATACTTGGGGCAGTTTCGCTTTCAGTGACCAGTCTGTTTGCAGTAGAAGCACTCAGTCTCAGGCTTAGGTCCAGACTTGGGTTTCTTCTCCTGAGTAGCAACTTGTTTGTCATTCTTTTTGAAGTTCCCCTTCTTCTTTCCTTTACTATTTTTCTTGAAACTGGTGGTCTTGTTGACCATCAACACTTGATGCTCCTTCTTGATTTCTACCTCCGCAACCTTTAGCATTGCAAAGAGCTCGGGAATTATCTTATCCATCCCTTGCATATTATAGTTCATTACGAAGCTCTTGTAGCTTGGTGGCAGTGGTTGAAGAATTCTGTCAATGACACTATCATCCGGAAGATTAACTCCCAGTTGAATCAAGTGATTGCAGTACCCAGACATTCTGAGTATATGTTCACTGACAGAACTATTCTCCTCCATCTTGCAGCTGTAGAATTTATTGGAGACTTCATATCTCTCAATCCGAGCATCTTTTGGCTTCAACATTATGAATATGTGTATCACTACTATCGAGATTCAATGGAAATAGACCACTCTTCAAGGGTGCATGACCATAAAATATATTACTCATATAAATAGAACAACCATTATTCTCGGATTTAAATGAATAACCGTCTCATATTAAACAAGATCCAGATATAATTTTCATGCTCAATGCTGGCACCAAATAACAATTATTTAGGTCTAAAACTAATCCCGAAGGTAAATGTAGAGGTAGCGTGCCGACGGCGATCGCATCGACTTTGGAACCATTTCCCACGCGCATCATCACCTCGTCCTTAGCCACTCTTCGCTTAATCTGTAGTCCCTGTTTCGAGTTGCAAATATTAGCAACAGAATCAGTATCAAATACCCAGGTGCTACTGCGAGCTCTAGTAAGGTACACATCAATAACATGTATATCACACATACCTTTGTTCACCTTGCCATCCTTATTATCCGCCAAATACTTGGGGCAGTTCCGCTTCTAGTGACCAGTCTGTTTGCAGTAGAAGCACTCAGTCTCAGGCTTAGGTCCAGACTTGGGTTTCTTTTCTTGAGCAGCAACTTGCTTGCTGTTCTTCTTGAAGTTCCCCTTCTTCTTCCCTTTACCCTTTTTCTTGAAACTGGTGGTTTTGTTAACCATCAACACTTGATGCTCCTTTTTGATTTCTACCTCCACAGCCTTTACCATCGCGAAGAGCTCGGCAATTGTCTTATTCATCCCTTGCATATTATAGTTCATCACGAAGCTTTTGTAGCTTGGTGGCAGTGATTGAAGAACTCTGTCAATGACACTATCAACAGGAAGATTAACTCCTAGTTGAGTCAAGTGATTATGATACCCAGACATTTTGAGTATATGCTCACTAACAGAACTATTCTCCTCCATCTTGCAGCTATAGAACTTATTGGAGACTTCATATCTCTCAATCCGGGCATTTGCTTGAAATATTAACTTCAACTCCTGGAACATATCATATGCTCCATGACGTTCAAAACTTCGTTGAAGTCCCGGTTCTAAGCCGTAAAGCATGGCACACTGCACTATCAAGTAGTCATCAGCTTTACTCTGCCAGACGTTCTTAACGTCATCAGCAGCATCTGCAGCAGGCCTGGCACCCAGCGGTGCTTCCAGGACGTAATTCTTCTGTGCAACAATAAGGATAATCCTCAAGTTACAGACCCAGTCCGTGTAATTGCTACCATCATCTTTCAACTTTGCTTTCTCAAGGAACGCATTAAAATTCAACTGAACAACAACACGAGCCATCTATCTACAACAACATGTATAAGCAAAATACTATCAGGTACTAAGTTCATGATAAATTTAAGTTCAATTAATCATATTACTTCAGAACTCCCACTTAGACAGACATCCCTCTAATCATCTAAGTGATCACGTGATCCATATCAACTAAACCATAACCGATCATCACGGGAAATGGAGTAGTTTTCAATGGTGAACATCACTATGTTGATCATATCTACTATATGATTCACGCTCGACTTTTCGGTCTCAGTGTTCAGAGGCCATATCTGCATATGCTAGGCTCGTCGAGTTTAACTCGAGTATTCTGTGTGTGCAAAACTGGCTTGCACCCGTTGTAGATGGACTTAGAGCTTATCACACCCGATCATCACGTGGTGTCTCGGCATGATGAACTTTGGCAACGGTGCATACTCAGGGAGAACACTTTTATCTTGAAATTTAGTGAGGGATCGTCTTATAATGCTACCGTCAAACAAAGCAAAATAAGATGCATAAAGGATAATGAAAGTGCAACTATCCCTAGGTGGTTTTGGTAATTCATAACAACATATAGCTCATTGAGCTAATGCTATTCCAAGATGATTATTTCAGGAAAGCTCAATGATTGGCATGGCATGGATGTGAAAGTGGAACCCTCAAAATGCTAAGGACAAAGGATTGGCTCAAGCTCAAAAGCTCAAGACTCTTCATTTTACATTTTAGTGATCCAAGATCACATTGAGTCTTTAGGAAAAGCCAATACTATCAAGGAGGGATGAGGTGCTGCTTAATGAGCCTCTTGCTTCATGTGCTTAGTGATATGCTCCAAAACCCTCAACTACTTTCCCATATCCACATATGACCTAAACCCTAAGCCAAACTCGGTCCTACCGATTCTTTCTATCCGGCGCCACCAAGTTTCACTTGTCATAAGCCACTGCCAAACCCTAGCAATTCGGTTCTACCGATAGGGATCTCAGTCTCACCGAGATGGGATTGCAAACTCTCTGTTTCCCTTTCGTAACTTTTCGGTCTCACCGAAAGAGCGAATCGGTCCCACCGAGATTGCAATGTAAATTTAGTGTTTCCTTTTTGTAACTTTTTGGTCTCACCGAAAGAGCAAATCGGTCCCACCGAGTTTGCCTGACCAACTCTCTGGTTAGCTAATTACCAAAATCGGTCTCACCGAGTTTGTGTAATCGGTCTCACCAAGATTACGTTATGCCCAAACCCTAACCATATCGGTCCTATCGAGTTGCATGTCAGTCCCACCGAAAAACTCTAACGGTCACTAGGTTTACCTTTTCGGTCCGACCGAGTTTGTTGATTTGGTCCCACCGAGATTGGAAAACTGTGTGTAACGGTTGGATTTTGTGTGGAGGCTATATATACCCCTCCACCTCCTCTTCATTCAGAGAGAGAGCCATCAGAACACATACACAATTCCAACTCATATGTTCTGAGAGAGAACCACCTACTCATGTGTTGAGACCAAGATATTACATTCCTACCATATGAATCTTGATCTCTAGCCTTCCCCAAGTTGCTTTCCACTCAAATCTTCTTTCCACCAGATCCAAATCCTATGAGAGAGAGTTGAGTGTTGGGGAGACTATCATTTGAAGCACAAGAGCAAGGAGTTCATTACCTACACACCATTTGTTACTTCTTGGAGAGTGGTGTCTCCTAGATTGGCTAGGTGTTACTTGGGAGCCTCCGACAAGATTGTGGAGTTGAACCAAGGAGTTTGTAAGGGCAAGGAGATCGCCTACTTCGTGAAGATCTACCGCTAGTGAGGCAAGTCCTTCGTGGGCGATGGCCATGGTGGGATAGACAAGGTTGCTTCTTCGTGGACCCTTTGTGGGTGGTTGCTTCTTCGTGGACCCTTCGTGGGTGGATCCCTCCGTGGACTTGCGCAACCGTTACCCTTTGTGTGTGGAGCCCTCCATGGACTCGCGCAACCGTTACCCTTCGTGGGTTGAAGTCTCCATCAACGTGGATGTAGGATAGCACCACCTATCCGAACCACGGGAAAAACATCCGTGTCTCCAATTGCGTTTGAATTCTCCAAACCCTTCCCTTTACATTCTTGCAAGTTGCATGCTTTACTTTCCGCTGCCAATATACTCGTTGCATGCTTGCTTGAATTGTGTGATGATTGCTTGACTTGTCCTACAATAGCTAAAATCTGTCAAGAACTAAAATTGGGAAAAGGTTAAGTTTTTATTTGGTCAAGTAGTCTAATCACCCCCCCCTCTAGACATACTTTCGATCCTACAAGTGGTATTAGAGCTTTGGTCTCCATTTTCTTTGATCTTCATAGCTTTTGGTGGTCATAGCCTTGGTTTCACAACCTAGGAGAGTATGGCGTCTAGCGAGGGAAATTATCACCGTAGAGGTCCTTACTTTGATGGTACTAATTTTGCTAGTTGGAAGCATAAAATGAAAATGCATATTCTTGGACATAACCCCGCCGTTTGGGCTATTGTGTGTGTTGGTTTGCAAGGTGACTTCTTTGATGGGAAAGAACCAAACCGTGAAGCTACCGCGGATGAGTTGAAGATGTTGCAATACAATGCTCAAGCTTGTGATATTATCTTCAACGGATTGTGCCCCGAAGAATTCAACAAAATCAGCCGTCTTGAGAATGCAAAGGAAATTTGGGACACTTTGATTGATATGCACGAAGGTACTGACTCCGTCAAGGAATCCAAGTTGGATGTGCTTCAAAGTCAACTTGACAAGTTCAAAATGAAGGATGGTGAAGGTGTCGCTGAAATGTACTCTAGGCTTGCTCTCATCACAAATGAGATTGCCGGCTTAGGAAGTGAAGAGATGACCGATAGATTCATCATCAAGAAGATTCTAAGAGCCTTGGATGGAAAATATGATACCGTGTGCACATTGATCCAAATGATGCCCAATTACAAAGATCTCAAGCCAACGGAGGTGATTGGAAGAATTGTTGCTCATGAGATGTCACTTAAGGATAAAGAGGAACTTCACAACAAATCAAGTGGTGCCTACAAAGCCTCATGTGAAGTCCCTACATCATCAAGTGAGAAACAAAAGTTCAATGAAGAATTGAGCTTAATGGTGAAGAACTTCAACAAGTTCTACAAGAGTAGAAGCAAAAATAGAAGCTTCAAGTCAAGGTCCTACAATGACAAAAGATCCTCTAGTCGAGAGCGAAACTGCTATAGTTGTGAAAGACCCGGACACTATTCCAATGAGTGTACGGCTCCCTACAAGAGAAGAGAAGATTCTCCAAAAAGAAGAAGCAAAGAATCACCACCAAGAGAGAGAAGGAGTAGAGATGATCGTTATGAACGAAGATACTCACGGAGAAGCAAGGATTCGGAAAGGAAGGAAAAATCATCAAGGATCTACACAAAACGAAGACATCAAGCTCATGTTGGTGAATGGGTATCCGGCTCCGACTCCGACAGCCACTCCGAGAGAAGTTATCACTCCGACTCCGAAGATACTCAAGATGAAGGTGTTGCCGATCTAGCACTTGTGTCAACCAACTCCTACGACATCATTGACTCACCAAATGAAGGAATTGGAAGATGCTTCATGACCAAATGTCCTAAGGTAACACACCCCGAGTATGTTGATTTCAATAGTGATGAAGATGACTTGTTAGGCGATGATTTTCTTGTTGACAACTCTAGTGATGAATACTATGATGAAACGTCAATTAATCATGCTAATCAAGATAAAACGAATGACAATGATAAGGAGAAGTTTGAGGCTCTAACTAAAGAACTAAACACTCTTAAGTTAACTCATGAAACTATCTTCGAAGATCATCGAGAACTTTTAAGAGCTCATGAGAAATTACGCTTTGAAAAGCTCAATCTTGAGCAAGAGCATGAGTTCTTAAAAGCAATCAATGATGATCTTCGCAAGAAAAGTTCTCCTTACATTGCCAAGCGTTTACTCTTATCCACTTACATGCCTCAAGTCAAGTCTAGTAACAAGAACAAGAAAGATTCTTCCTCTAGCAGTAACAATGATCATGCTAAATCCAATATTGTTGCTTATAGTAGTTCTCTTGATTCCACTAATGATTCTCTTAGCCAAGTTACACTTGAGCAAGAAAATAGCTTATTGAAGGGAATTATAGAGAAAGGAGTGTACAAAAGCCTTGCCGGGAGTAAGCAATTCGAGGAAATTGTGCGCAAGCAAGGAATGCACCGGAAGAATCAAGGTGTTGGTTTTGAACGAAAGTTCAATGCCAATGGAGTTGAGTGGGAAGAAGATCAATACCCCAAGACAAAGTTTGTTCCTCAACAAGAGAAGCATGATACTTCTTTCAAGGGGACACAAGCTCAAGATGATCTTCCATCACAAGACTAAAAGCAAAAAGGCAAGGACAAGCTTCAAGAGGAAATTGATGCATTTGAAGAAGCTCCTAAGACCTTAGTCAAGTGGATTCCCAAGACTACTTCAAGTTCCACTTCATCAAGTATGACTACAACTCCAAGGATTCCCATCAAGATGGTGTGGATCCAAAAGAAGAAGAACTAGAGAGTTCTTGAGGGTGACTCCGCCAACATACTTCACTCTTATCATTTTGGCAAGAACAAGTACAATCAACTTCCACATCTTGCACTAGTTCAAGGAGTCCCAAACCCTCTTGTTGGTAAGACAAGGGACAAGGTAACCTAAAAGTTTTCATGGACATCATCTTGTGTGTGCATCACTCTATGTCTATGGATATCCTTGTTTGTTCCTTGTGGGACTAACCCATGTAAGTATTGAAAGTGCAATTCACTCAAATGGATAGCTCCAAGTGATCTACATCAACATTGAGCATCCACATCTTCAACATCTACATGAAGTCATCATCGACAAAACCCGAGGTTAGTTCATCCCTCTAAGGGGGGATATCACATCTAGGGGGAGCTTTACTCTAAGACTTGAGCTAAAGCAACTCTAAAGATGTGAACACAACAATGCTTTATGTAAAAGTGGTAACCCCACTTGAGCTTAATCGATGAGTATGACCTATGATCAAGTGTTCTCACTTGACTCCTAAGTCAATATACTCATATATAGATGACCTTGTCATCGCAAATTGCTTGGTAGATGCTAGAATTGGTTGTGAATGCCTTGTCACATATTTCATTTGCCATCTTATTGTGTGAGCATGCTGGTTGCATATTTTACTCATTCGAGGACATCCACTTGTTATTTTGTTTGTTCGGTTTTATTTCCTTTTGCCAAGTGGATGGACAAGAATGCCTAAGAACCTCCTCTAGCTATCTATGCTTTTCTCGTCTCAAACTCTATTCATGCTACATCACAAAATTTGATCAAGTCAGATTCGAACCACTCTGTGTGAGGAGTGCTCGGAGTCCCCGATTTGTCATAGACTTAAACTTCCAAAACCTCTTTATGATTCTCGGTCTGACCGATACCCTACTTTCGGTCCTACCGAGATCATTAAGTTGATCTATGTTTTCGATCTCGGTGCAACCGATTTGAACCATTCGGTCACACCGAGTTGCAATAACTGTGTACAGTTTTGCATCTCGGTGCCACCGAGTCGTTCCACTCGGTCACACCGACAGGGTCGGGCTATATATAGTCACGGGCAAAAATTTGGAAATTTCTCTGAACCCCTTCGCCCGCGCGATAGCCTGCTCTGCCAACTTGGTCTCTGAATCGTCTCCTCGCCGCCAGCCGCCTCCAGTCGCTGGTCTCCATCGCCGTCAACGGAATTCTACCCCGCCGTTGCCGCCGTCGCGAGTCTCCGCCGAACTAGGGTATGGACTCGATCTTTGTGCTATTCCCCAATCTGATTCTTAGCACATTGTGATCATCATGATTCTTGCCACGATTGAAACACTCTTGTCCAGTCAATGCGTTCATAGATTAGTTTTGATTTGAAAATTTTAGGGTTAGGTTTCCGCCGAAACCATCTCGGACCCACCGAGTTGAAAAACTCGGTCCCACCGATTTGGCTTATGCCATTGCACAAGTGAGACTCGGTCTGACCGACAATTACTTATCGGTGTGACCGATTTTGGAACTTTGTGAAACCCTAGCAGTCTCGGTGCCACCGAACTGTGACTAGGTCTGACCGAGTTCACTAGTTTAGGTTCCAAAAAACTGCTTCGGTATCACCGAGTTTGAAAATCGGTAGATCCGAGATGATTTCAGTGGGAAACTAAAACTAAGTTTTTGGATCATTCTTTTGCAAAATCTCTGCATTTTGTGATGCTCATCTATTCCACCTCATCTATAAACTGTTCACGGGGTCAGCAGTCAACTTGTTCATCATGTCAGACCAGAGTGATAGCCAGAACATGTCAGAAGAGCAAGTGCAGATGAGTGAGGGCACTAGTCCCTCAAGTTCCTCAGATGATGGCAGCAGGAGCACCCCTAGCAATCTGCCAAAAGCTGCCACAAGACAAAGGAAGAAGAGAACCTCAGAATCAGAGGATGAGGACTATGTGGCAGAAGAGGAAGCGACTTCAAAGAGAGTAGTGCTCGAGAAGGAACATGGCTCAGCTCAAGGCACTAAGCCAGGGATGAAAATCAAAAGGCCAGCAGGCAGGCAGCCTATGTCAAAGGCCAGAGCTTCAACTGAGAAACCCACTCCCATAGAGCCAGTTGCTGCTGAAGGCAAGAAAAGGAAGGAAAGGGTCAAGAAGACCGTAGCCAGAGTGCTTGGAAAGGCTTCCATCATGGAAGAGGAAGAGGAAGAAGAGGTTGATGCACCAGCACCTAAGGCACCTAAGCTTATGGGTGATGCTATCAGGACAGGGGCTGCTGCATCCAAGCCCAAAGAAGCACCCAAAGCTGCCTCCAAGCCCAAGTCTGCACCAAAGAGAAATACAAGGAGCATACCTGCTGCTGAGAAGAACAAGGCCCCAGTGCCTGAAGCTGCAGAAGAAGATGATGAAGAGCAAGTACTCAGAAAGCTCAAGCCCAAGATCCCAGACCACAACGATGCTCATCCTGTGGCTGAGGATATGAAGCTCAGGAGAGACTCAGGGCTGAGGAAGTGGAGAGAAACAGATCCGTATGCTTCAAGGAGAAGAACTGCTGTGGATTACAGATTTCACACCAAGGAACAGCAGGACTTCTATGAGACAGTTTTGTTGGACAAGAAGCCCATAGTTTGTGACATGAGATGGGTTGATTGGGAGTACATCAAGGACAATGAAGAGCACTATCCTGGAGTGCAAGACAGCTTCAATGCTTGTGGAGTTGCAGACTTTGTTGGGCAGAAGCTCACAAAGTGGAACGAGGAGCTCATCATGCAATTCTACTCCACGACACACTTCTATCCAGATGGTAGGATCACATGGATGTCTGAAGGTACGAGGTACCAATCAACTGTTGAGGAATGGGCAAAGTTGATCAATGCCCCAGAGGAGCAAGCAGATGACTTGGACATTTATGCCAAGAAGAAGATGGACCACAACTCTATGTCCAATATGTACAAGGAAATTCCAAATGAAGCTCTTGAAACTTTCAAGTTTGGCTCAGTACATTACCTTCTGTCAGGGCTGCCAACCATCAATTGGATTTTGAGGCACACTCTCTTGCCCAAGTCAGGTGATCACAAGATGATCAGAGGCCATGCAATCAACTTGCTACATATATTTGATGTGCCACAGAAGTTCAAGGTGATGAGCCTCATGGTAGAGACAATTAAGAGGACAGCAGCTGATCAGAAGAGGAGTTGCGGATATGCCCCTCAGATTCAGGAGCTCATTAACTCCAAGATGGGCACGGGCATATACTTATTGGACAAGGAACACCTGCCCATCCGTCCAGATTTTGAGAACAATCAAGTTGTGATGACTGAAAATGAACCATCGTCTGCACAAGCACAAGCAAAGAAGGAGAAGGCAAGGAAGGAGAAAGCTGCCAAGATGCCTACTCAAGAGGAGGCATCTGAATATTTCCTGAAAACCAAACAAGAGTTGGTTACTTGATTGCATCCACCCTGCGGATTGAGCAAGGACTAGCTACCCTAACTCAGAACCAGGCAAGCTTAGAGAGGATCATGGAACAAAAGTTCTATGAATTGGATGTCAAAGTGACAGAGATTCAGACTGCAATGGAGCAGCTCCAGGATGACATGCAGGAGAGGAGAGGCAAGACTACAACTGATGCCTTTGCCAGAGTGCCACGAGGTCCGAGGTCGTCTGCAGTGCCAGTAGCTGACCCCAGAGCCACCACTTCTGCACCAGCTACAGCCTCAGTTCCACCAGCTCCAACGTCCACTTCAGCCTCGACTCCGACCACGTCTACAGAAGGCTTCGTCCTTGGAGTGCTCCGGACTTCACCACCACCTGAAGATCAAGCATGAGTGTCGAGTTAGCACTATGCATTTTCTAGGAACTTTTTGGTAACTTGTTGCCAAAGGGGGAGAAAATATATAGATCATAGGCTTCGAGAGAGAGAGTGTTGCTTTTTTTCTCTCTTGCTTTATTTGGTGGTTTTTCGAACTTTGTTTGCTTTTGAGTGCTTGAGATACTATGTCATTGCTCGTGAGACATTGATGATCATGTGTTTGATCATAAGCTACACTTATGCATGCTTGATATATCTTATCTATCTTATGTGATCATTCACTATTCTTGGTGATGAGTGCATGTATTTCATTCTTATCGTTTTAAGCGCTCCACCAAGATGTATGTGACATGGAAGAGTAACCCATGACTCTAACTCTTTGTGCTTTTGCAGTCCAAAGCAAATTTCAAATATGCACAAATTTAGGGGGAGCTCTCACTTGTCACATACTTCTCAAAGCGACGATATATTTCATGCTTATTATCATTTGTCGAAGCTTTGATCTATATGTTGTCATCAATTACCAAAAGGAGGGAGATTGAAAGTGCAACTATCCCTAGGTGGTTTTGGTAATTCATAACAACATATAGCTCATTGAGCTAATGCTATTCCAAGATGATTATTTCAGGAAAGCTCAATGTTTGGCATGGCATGGATGTGAAAGTGGAACCCTCAAAATGCTAAGGACAAAGGATTGGCTCAAGCTCAAAAGCTCAAGACTCTTCATTTTACATTTTAGTGATCCAAGATCACATTGAGTCTTTAGGAAAAGCCAATACTATCAAGGAGGGATGAGGTGTTGCTTAATGAGCCTCTTGCTTCATGTGCTTAGTGATATGCTCCAAAACCCTCAACTACTTTCCCATATCCACATATGACCTAAACCCTAAGCCAAACTCGGTCCTACCGATTCTTTCTATCTGGCGCCACCGAGTTTCACTTGTCATAAGCCACTGCCAAACCCTAGCAATTCGGTTCTACCGATAGGGATCTCGGTCTCACCGAGATGGGATTGCAAACTCTCTGTTTCCCTTTCGTAACTTTTCGGTCTCACCGGAAGAGCGAATCGGTCCCATCGAGATTGCAATGTAAATTCAGTGTTTCCTTTTTGTAACTTTTCGGTCTCACCGAAAGAGCAAATCGGTCCCACCGAGTTTGCCTGACCAACTCTCTGGTTAGCTAATTACCAAAATCGGTCTCACCGAGTTTGTGTAATCGGTCTCACCAAGATTACGTTATGCCCAAACCCTAACCATATCGGTCCTACCGAGTTGCATGTCAGTCCCACCGAAAAACTCTAACGGTCACTAGGTTTACCTTTTCGGTCCGACCGAGTTTGTTGATTCGGTCCCACTGAGATTGGAAAACTGTGTGTAACGGTTGGATTTTGTGTGGAGGCTATATATACCCCTCCACCTCCTCTTCATTCGTTGAGAGAGCCATCAGAACACATACACAATTCCATCTCATATGTTCTGAGAAAGAACCACCTACTCATGTGTTGAGACCAAGATATTTCATTCCTACCATATGAATCTTGATCTCTAGCCTTCCCCAAGTTGCTTTCCACTCAAATCTTCTTTCCACCAGATCCAAATCCTATGAGAGAGAGAGTTGAGTGTTGGGGAGACTATCATTTGAAGCACAAGAGCAAGGAGTTCATTACCTACACACCATTTGTTACTTCTTGGAGAGTGGTGTCTCCTAGATTGGCTAGGTGTCACTTGGGAGCCTCCGACAAGATTGTGGAGTTGAACCAAGGAGTTTGTAAGGGCAAGGAGATCGCCTACTTCGTGAAGATCTACCGCTAGTGAGGCAAGTCCTTCGTGGGCGATGGCCATGGTGGGATAGACAAGGTTGCTTCTTCATGGACCCTTTGTGGGTGGTTGCTTCTTCATGGACCCTTTGTGGGTGGTTGCTTCTTCGTGGACCCTTCGTGGGTGGAGCCCTCCGTGGACTCGCGCAACCGTTACCCTTCGTGGGTGGAGCCCTCCGTGGACTCACGCAACCGTTACCCTTCGTGGGTGGAGCCCTCCGTGGACTCGCGCAACCGTTACCCTTCGTGGGTTGAAGTCTCCATCAACGTGGATGTAGGATAGCACCACCTATCCGAACCACGGGAAAAACATCCGTGTCTCCAATTGCGTTTGAATTCTCCAAACCCTTCCCTTTACATTCTTGCAAGTTGCATGCTTTACTTTCCGCTGCCAATATACTCGTTGCATGCCTGCTTGAATTGTGTGATGATTGCTTGACTTGTCCTACAATAGCTAAAATCTGTCAAGAACTAAAATTGGGAAAAGGTTAAGTTTTTATTTGGTCAAGTAGTCTAATCACCCCCCCCCCCTCTAGACATACTTTCGATCCTACAGATAAACATCACATGGAATCAATACAAGTGATATGATATGGCCATCATCATCTTGTGCTTGTGATCTCCATCTCCGAAGCACCGTCATGATCACCATCGTCACCGACACGACACCTTGATCTCCATCGTTGCATCGTTGTCGTCTCGCCAACTATTGCTTCCACGACTATCGCTACCGCTTAGTGATAAAGTAAAGCAATTACAAGGCGATTGCATTGCATACAATAAAGCGACAACCATATAGCTCCTTCTAGTTGCCGATAACTCCATTACAAAACATGATCATCTCATACAATAAATATAGCATCATGTCTTGACCATATCACATCACAACATGGCCTGCAAAAACAAATTAGGCGTCTTCTACTTTGTTGTTGCAAGTTTTACGTGGCTGCTACGGGCTGAGCAAGAACCGTTCTTACCTACGCATCAAAACCACAATGATAGTTCATCAAGTTAGTGTTGTTTTAACCTTCTCAAGGCACGGGCGTAGCCACACTCGGTTCAACTAAAGTTGGATAAACTGACACCCGCCAGCCACCTATGTGCAAAGCACGTCGGTAGAACCAGTCTCGCGTAAGCGTACGCGTAATGTTGGTCCAGGCCGCTTCATCCAACAATACCGCTGAACCAAAGTATGACATGCTGGTAAGCAGTATGACTTGTATCGCCCACAACTCACTTGTGTTCTACACGTGCATATAACATCTATGCATAAAACCTGGCTCGGATGCCACTGCTGGGGAACGTCGTAATTTCAAAAAAATTCCCACGCACACGCAGGATCATGGTGATGCATAGCAACGAGAGGGGGGAGTGTCATCCACGTACCCTCATAGACCGTAAAGCGGAATCGTTATGACAACCCAGTTGATGTAGTCGTACATCTTCACGATAGACCGATCTTCAGTACCGAACGTACAACACCTCCGCGTTCAGCACACGTTCAACTCGGTGACGTCCCGCAAACTCACGATCCAGTAGAGCTCAGGGAAGAGTTTCATCAGCACAACGGCGCGGTGACGATGTTGATGAAGCTACCGTGACAGGGCTTCACCTAAGCACCGCTACAGTATGACCGAGGTGGGTTATGGTGGAAGGGGGGCACCACACACGGCTGGGAGAGATCTTCGTGATCAACTTGTGTGTCTAGAGGTGCCCCCTATCCCTGCATATAAAGGATCAGGGGGGAGGTGTCAGGACCCCGACTCGATGTCACATCGATCTAGCTGGTAACACCTCATATCACTTTGCGGCCTCACGCACGGTATTCCCACGGGTGTCGTCTTACCTTTTTCCCGGGACCGTTTGCGCCTTTTGGCTCACGTATATGATAGTGTCGCTAGCATCCATATGATAAAGAGCCCGGGCTGACATGACTAGTCGTAAACCCAAAGTGGCACAGACTTACAGGGACAGGCATCCATGACCCAGCTTCGAACGTGTCGGTCATCAGCAAGTGGGTCCGGGCTGTAGCACTGGGCTAGCAGGACTCCGGTAAACCGGGCTGTAGCGGGCTAACAGGACTCCGGTACTCAAAGCGTGACATTTCCCCGAAGGGACAGACACAGGAACGAAGAAGGACACATGCCGGCCAGCCTAGGTGTTCTAGAGCAGTAGCAAGCTACCATGGCTCAGCGGTAACACTAGGAGACATTTCCCGGTAAGAGAGGCTACTAAAGATAAACAACTAGATAGTCAGATCCCACACATACCAAGCATTTCAATCATACACACAATATGCTCGATATGTGCAAATACAACGAAGCATCACAACATGACTCTACGACACAAGTACTTTATTTAAGGCTCAGTGAGCCATACATAGCATACACACAAAGGTACGGGTCTCACGACCCAACATACAAGTCATACAATCATACAAGCCAACAGCGGAAGTAACTTGTCTGAGTACAGACAACTAGTAAAATAAAAGAGGCTTGGAAAGCCTGGCTATACTACGTGGTCCTTCACAAGCTCAGGGTCACCACCTGGGTCTTTAGCCTACTCGTTGATGTCAACGTCTACATAGAACCCATCAGAAGGGGTTGCAGCATCTTCTGTAAAAATGTAGATTATAGCAACATGAGTACAAAGGTACTCAGCAAGACTTACATCAGATCCTACATACATGCATAGTATCAAGAAGGGTTGGTGGAGTTATTGCAGCAAGCCAGCTTTGACTCTTGGCTAGACTATCCTACGATACTCCAATTTGAAATAGTTTTGCGCACACGAGTCCACTACTCACCACTTCAATACACTACCGAGGATCCACCTCCGTCTTCCTACGGAAGAGCCATCCTCGGCACTCACACTTATCTTGAGGCTTTTAGTAGTTTCCATTTACTTGTCTATGAACTGTATAGGCAACCAAGTAGTCCTTTACCGCGGACGCGGCTATTCGAATAGATCATGTTTACCCTGCAGGGGTGTACTTCTTCATACACGCTCTCACCACTTACCGTCGTTTACACGACATGTACTCGGCAACCTTCAAGCGGAAGCCCAACGTGGGTGTCGGCCACGACCTACCTAATCACCTAAGGCTCCAGTCCAGGTTTATCGCCTATTCAGGTTCCATCCGCAGGGAGTCCGGCCGAGGTTTCCCATACGGCCCCGAACGATGTGAACAGGGTTCCCGAGATACCTAACGGGTATTCGGTACACCCGGCCACGTACCTACCGCATCACAGCCCATCCCTACGGTCAGCGCTGTCCACGGCCTCCAGTAGGCTACAAACACCAGAAACTACTTGCAACTCCTGGACGGAGAGCTAGGGTGAATAAGAAGTCGAGAGGGTCCATTGGTTTCGGGCCCAATGCATGGTAGTAGCTGGTTCTTAAATCACACATACAGATCTCAGTGCTTAGGGTCGGCTTCAATGAAACAACCCACCATGTACTCCTACATGGCCTCTCATCGATACCTTTACCAAATCGTGTTCACCACACCACTCTCATTACCGACATAATCATTTCACTCTAGCCCATCTCCCAGATGAACCAGACCTGACACAACTCTAAGCATAGCAGGCATAGCAAGGTAGGAACAACACATACATATGGCTCAATCAACTCCTACACATGCTAGTGGGTTTCATCTAGTTACTGTGGCAATGACAGGTCATGCAGAGGAAATGGGTTCAACTACCGTAGCACACAGCAGTTTGAATCGCGTTGTCTTAATGCAGTAAAAGAGAGCAGGAGTGAGAACATGGGATTGTATCGATATGATCAAATGGTTGGTTGCTTGCCTGATGGTTCGTTGCACGGATATGACTCTTCGTTAGGGTAATCACGGTACTCCTCGGGGACAGATCCTGTCGCAAAGGATAACGATACACAGGCATCACCAAACAATGTGCAACAATATGATGCATGCATGAAACATGGCAATATGAGTGTGTTGGGCTAATGCAACTAAAGCCAGGAGGTTTTGAACAAATTTGAATCAAAGATTCAAATTTCAAATTCAAATATGGCCTTTTAAAGTGCCTTTTCTTGTTCTGATTAAAACATCAATTTAACTTGTTTGATCATGCATGAAAATAGTACAGATGGATAGATTGGATTTTTCTGATCATTTTTCATATATTATTTGTCCAATTTGGAGTTACAGAATAAAAGTTATGAATTTTTGAAGTTTAAATAATATTCTGGAATTTCCTGATTTAATTAAATCCAGAAATATCATTTACTGCGTCAGCCTGACATCACAGTGACATCAGCAGGTCAACAGAGCTGGCTCGGGTCAAACCTGACGTGTGGGGTCCACACGTCAGTGACCAGGGGCTAATCCCGCGTTGACCCCGGGCTGGTTAGCTTTGACTAAGCCCTGGGGACCCACTGTCAGCGTCTGGGGGTGGTGGATTAGTGGTTAATCATCTAGGCCACGTCAGCTCGCCAGAGTTCTGGCCGGCGGCGACCAACAGTGCGGCGGCGATAGTGGTTTTGGTCGTTTCGGCCACCAAATGGACCGTGGCGACCACCGGAGTGAAGCTGAGGACGACCCGCGGCTCTTGGCGGAGTCAGTTGGGGTCGGGGTGGCCGGAGTCGACGGCGGTGAGCTCGGCTGCGGCCGCCGGGGTTCGGTCGTGCGCGGGATTGGTGTTGGAGCTCGAAGTCGAGCAAAGTGGGGCGCTAGGGGGGCTCTACTGGTTCTTGCGAACGTGTTGGACTCGTCGGGGTGACCAAATGGTCACCGGAGCTACGTCGACGGCGAGCTCGGCGACGGCGGAGGTTCGGCCGTGGTGGAGATGCAGCTACGGTGAGGGAACGAGGGGAAGGAGAGGGGGAAACGACTCGTGGGCTCACCGCGGTTGCAGTGGGCGTCGAAGTGGGCTCGGGGACGCGCTGGAGACGGCGAATTCGTCGGCGACGGTGATCGGAGTCCGAAGAGGGGAACGGCGACGAGGCGGCGATGCAGGGCTTCCGGGGACTCGTGGAGCGGTGGGGAGGAAGAGGGAGTTGTGGCGGAGCTTCTGAGCTACTCGGGGGAGCGAGGGGTGGCCGGAGTCAGTGGCTACGGCGAACGGCGGCGACGGTGTGCTTCGGCCGAGAGCGAGAGA
>NC_057800.1:445599538-445621328 GCF_018294505.1 Triticum aestivum | reverse complement strand
GACTCTTCGTTAGGGTAATCACGGTACTCCTCGGGGACAGATCCTGTCGCAAAGGATAACGATACACAGGCATCACCAAACAATGTGCAACAATATGATGCATGCATGAAACATGGCAATATGAGTGTGTTGGGCTAATGCAACTAAAGCCAGGAGGTTTTGAACAAATTTGAATCAAAGATTCAAATTTCAAATTCAAATATGGCCTTTTAAAGTGCCTTTTCTTGTTCTGATTAAAACATCAATTTAACTTGTTTGATCATGCATGAAAATAGTACAGATGGATAGATTGGATTTTTCTGATCATTTTTCATATATTATTTGTCCAATTTGGAGTTACAGAATAAAAGTTATGAATTTTTGAAGTTTAAATAATATTCTGGAATTTCCTGATTTAATTAAATCCAGAAATATCATTTACTGCGTCAGCCTGACATCACAGTGACATCAGCAGGTCAACAGAGCTGGCTCGGGTCAAACCTGACGTGTGGGGTCCACACGTCAGTGACCAGGGGCTAATCCCGCGTTGACCCCGGGCTGGTTAGCTTTGACTAAGCCCTGGGGACCCACTGTCAGCGTCTGGGGGTGGTGGATTAGTGGTTAATCATCTAGGCCACGTCAGCTCGCCGGAGTTCTGGCCGGCGGCGACCAACAGTGCGGCGGCGATAGTGGTTTTGGTCGTTTCGGCCACCAAATGGACCGTGGCGACCACCGGAGTGAAGCTGAGGACGACCCGCGGCTCTTGGCGGAGTCAGTTGGGGTCGGGGTGGCCGGAGTCGACGGCGGTGAGCTCGGCTGCGGCCGCCGGGGTTCGGTCGTGCGCGGGATTGGTGCTGGAGCTCGAAGTCGAGCAAAGTGGGGCGCTAGGGGGGCTCTACTGGTTCTTGCGAACGTGTTGGACTCGTCGGGGTGACCAAATGGTCACCGGAGCTACGTCGACGGCGAGCTCGGCGACGGCGGAGGTTCGGCCGTGGTGGAGATGCAGCTACGGTGAGGGAACGAGGGGAAGGAGAGGGGGAAATGACTCGTGGGCTCACCGCGGTTGCAGTGGGCGTCGAAGTGGGCTCGGGGACGCGCTGGAGACGGCGAATTCGTCGGCGACGGTGATCGGAGTCCGAAGAGGGGAACGGCGACGAGGCGGCGATGCAGGGCTTCCGGGGACTCGTGGAGCGGTGGGAAGAGGGAGTTGTGGCGGAGCTTCTGAGCTACTCGGGGGAGCGAGGGGTGGCCGGAGTCAGTGGCTACGGCGAACGGCGGCGACGGTGTGCTTCGGCCGAGAGCGAGAGAGAGCGAGGGAGAAGCCGGGGGAGAGTGAGAGAGAGAGAGGAAGAGGCGTGGCGTCGTCCAGGCCATCGAGGCGAGGAGAGGAGGCCAGGCAAGCAGGCGAGCAGGTGGCGTGGCGCGGTGGCGCGCGCGCGCGCCGGCCACACTCCCCTCCCTCTGTCTGGACGAAGACGACAGAGGAGGGAGGTGGGCTGGGCCGGCTGCTGGCTGGGCCAGCCAGCTGGCTGGGCCGCACAGTGGAGGGGCCCAGGTAAGCTCCTCCTGTATTCCTTTCTGTTTTTTTTTAAATTTTCTGACATTTGTTTTGATTTAATTAATATATTAAATCATTTATTTAACTTATGCCAATTTTTGCAGGAGCCTTATATATTATTCCAAAGCTCTTTTACAAATGGCATAATTTTTGGGCATATATTAATATATATAATTAATATAATTCCAATGCAAATACCTATGCATTAATTCAAAATGCCCAAAATAAATGTCCATGAGCCACTAAAATTATTGGTTTGATTTTTATCTCTGTCCAATATTTTCAGAGAGCAACATGAGCATTTTTCTTGGATCCTTTTGGAGAAATTTTCATTTGGGTCATTTTCAAGATGATTCTGAGGGTTTCACAGATCCCCATTTCAAGTTTCTGATGAAAGAGTAAACATGATGCAACACTCTAATGCATGACTAGCTAGGGTGTGACAGGAGGCCAGCCGACCCTTGTTGGTGCGCCAGGAGGAGGAATCCTCCTCCTAGTAGGAGTAGGATTCCCCTCTTTCCTACTCCTACTAGGAGAGGAAAAGGCAGGGAGAGAAAGAGAAGGAAAGGGGGGCGCCTCCCCCCTCTCCTAGTCCAATTCGGACCAGAGGGAGGGGACGCGCTGCCAGCCCTTGGCCGGCCCCTCTCTCTTTCCCTTATGGCCCCACAAGGCCCAATAGCCCCCGGGGGGTTCCGGTAACCCCTCCGGTACTGCGGTAAAATCCCGATTTTACCCGGAACACTTCTGATGTCCAAATGTAGGCTTCCAATATATCAATCCTCATGTCTCAACCATTTCGAGACTCCTCGTCATGTCCGTGATCATATCCGGGACTCCAAACTCCTTCGGTACATCAAAACATATAAACTCATAAAACTGATCGTCATAGAACTTTAAGCATGTGGACCCTACGGGTTCGAGAACTATGTAGACATGACCGAGACATGTCTCCGGTCAATAACCAATAGCGGAACCTGGATGCTCATATTGGTTCCTACATATTCTACAAAAATCTTTATCGGTCAAACCGCATAACACTATACGTTGTTCTCTTTGTCATCGGTATGTTACTTGCCCGAGATTCGATCGTCGGTGTCTCAATACCTAGTTCAATCTCGTTACCGGCAAGTCTCTTTACTCGTTCTGTAATGCACTATCCCGCAACTAACTCATTAGTTGCATTGCTTGCAAGGCTTATAGTGATTTGCTTTACCGAGAGGGCCCAGAGATACCTCTTCGACAATCGGAGTGACAAATCCTAATCTTGATCTACAACTCAACAAGTACCATTGGAGACGCCTGTATAGCACCTTTATAATCACCCAGTTACGTTGTGACATTTGGTAACACACAAAGTGTTCCTCTAGTATTCGGGAGTTGCATAATCTCATAGTCATAAGAACATTATAAGTCATGAAGAAAGCAATAACAGTAAACAAACGATCAAGTGCTAAGCTAACGGAATGGGTCAAGTCAATCACATCATTCTCCTAATGATGTGATCCCATTGATCAAATAACAACTCATGTCTATGGTTAGGAAACTTAACCATCTTTGATCAATGAGCTAGTCAAGTAGAGGCATACTAGTGACACTATGTTTGTCTATGTATTCACACATGTATTATGTTTCCGGTTAATATAATTCTAGCATGAATAATAAACATTTATCATGAAATAAGGAAATAAATAATAACTTTATTATTGCCTCTAGGGCATATTTCCTTCA
Source organism: Triticum aestivum (assembly GCF_018294505.1). Lineage (NCBI taxonomy): Eukaryota > Viridiplantae > Streptophyta > Magnoliopsida > Poales > Poaceae > Triticum > Triticum aestivum. The sequence continues at coordinate 445,618,063 of NC_057800.1, read as the reverse complement.
TATGGCCGGGTTGGTGCTCTTACACCACACTTGGTGGATGGTGGTGTGTCCATATTGCAGTATGTAGATGACAACGTTATTTTCATGGAAGGTGACATGGAGAAGGGAATTAATACGAAGTTAATCATATGCATGTTTGAACAACTTTCTGGCATTAAGGTCAACTTTTATGAGAGTGAGATCTTCTGCTTTGATATAAGAGCAAAGAAGATGAGATATGATACAAGCAACTGGTTGGTTGTGAGACTAGCTCACCCCGGTTTCAGTATATTTAAACTATATTGGTCGCCACAAGCTTCTGAATAAGGAGTGGATGGTCCGTTTTGAGAGAAAAAAATTAGAAGTTGGAAAGACAAGTTATCGTGTTATGGGTTTATCTTATTATTATCCATGTTATTTTCACTGGTCTATCGATATTTATCTTATCCTTCTTTCAAATACTCAAGTGGGCGAGGAAAAGATTGGATTATTGCAAATCAAGATTTTTTTTTCACAATGTGATGGACATAAAATAAAATATCAACTAATTAAGTGTGATATAATTAGTAATGAAGAGATCAAGGGGGGGGGGGGTAGGGTTGAGTATCAAAAATAAAGAAAAAATTTATACCAAATAAATGGTTCTTCAAGTTACTAAGTAAGGAAAATATTTAGTAAGAATTTTTTATGCAACAAATACCTCCACTGTAAGACCCTATCACGGCAGCAAAACATTCTTTTTTTGCGGGATAAATGAGAGTTTCTATTACTCCATCATCAAGGTCTTGCCTACACAGGGTCGACACATCACCTGGTCTGTCCCTAAGCCACAAAACAGTGCGTTCCTGAACTCTACCGAAAGTAACAAGAAAATTACTAACTCTATTTTGCTCACACCTAGCAAAGGCAAACTCAATAACTCTGCCATCGTTTGCATGCCTTTTAATCTCCTGAACAGCAAAGCATTCAGATCCATCGTTCTAAAAAGGGCATGATTATAGATAAGAAAGAGTTTTTTTAGCATAAGTTATTTCTTGGTGGGCAACTACCAACACGAGATTTTGGGATGGCGCCTGATTAGAGGGTGCACCCCTAAGTCTCCAATACTTGAACCTATACAACATCATCTAGCGAGAAGACGTTTTCATCAAATCAATTATAGGTGAGATCCCACTTAATACTGAGCCCCGGCGGGCTCTTATTGGGATAAATGGACAACATGGCTACATCTGTCAATATGTGATGGAGATAGACTTATCTCATGATAGAGATGATTTCTATTGGAAGTTAATAATTCACATGTCCTCTTCATCTAATCTATGTACACGGACCTCATTAATGAAGGTCATGTTTTGTGTAGAAAATACATCCCCAAACTCAAAGTCCCTTTAAAAATAAAAAATATTTATGTGGAACTCAGACAGATGAGTGGTCTAAACCAAAAACAACTTGGCGAAATGTTAATTGTATGCATGTAAAAGTGTTATTTTTGTGATGACCATGAAACAATTCATAACTTACTCTATCTTTCCGTTTGCCACATTCCGTCGGGCGCACGGTTCATGTGACTAACAATTTGCCCCCACATGCGAATATAAGGAAGATGTTTGAAAACTGGTTGGAGAGGATTCACCTAGGCTAAAGGCACAAATAAGTGTGGGTGTATGTTTCATTGTTTGGGCGTGAAATTGTTGAAATGATTGTGCTTCAACATGAAGGGAGTTTCCAAAAGAATTGCAGTTTACGAAGGAGGCACATGAGTCCACAACTATGGGTGCAGTCAATAAGACACGACAACAAAATATATGTTTAACCGATTTGGATGTGGGCCCAATAATAATATTAGTAAAGCTGGATTTACTCCTTGGCACGCGCATGTTGTATTGCCATTTGGTTGTGCTAGCCTTGAGAATTCTTTCTACAACATAGCTGTTGTATTACCATGTAGATAAACAATACCAAACCAGTATCAATATATTCATCATTAGATATATTTTTATAATGTATTTATTTAATGCAAAGTTGGCAGAGCAATTTTTTTGAAACATAGAAGCTCGTAGAGGCAACGGCCGAAAAGTCATTGATGTAGATCAAGAGACATCGATAACCGCAGTCTGCGAAGCAAATCGCTTACCAGAGGAAAAACCCCGCTGATAAGGACCTGTAGGAACCCCAAAGACCATAAAAGCAGGCCGAATCCAGACGAATCCACCGAAAACCGAAAATGATTGGATACCGAAAGGCCTCCGAAGACACAGCTCCTCGCGCCTCTCTGTCGGTGAAAAACAAATCAATGGAATGGGGATATAGAGGGAAGAACATTATCCCTACCTTAAGACAGTGCCACCTTAAACCAAACATAAAGACTCTTTAAGAAAACTTGAAAGGAAAAAACACCCATGCCACTGTACGACTGGCCCGGTTTTGAGAACCGTGCAGTACCGACCCCTTAAGGGCATATTTTTGTACACATTTAGTCAAACTTGGAAAGTCATGTGAATTTACACGCCTATGCAATGGCCAAGGTTTTTTTAGTTAGTTTTTTTAGCATCAGTACAGACGCAAGCACTCATATGCATACGCATACACTCACCCCTATGAACGCACACACGCATACCCTACCCCTATGAGCACCTCCGAGAGACTAAGCCGACATATTATCTTGAGATTTACAAAGTCACCGTAGGCGCCTCGTCGTCGACGGGAACGTCTCCTCCCACTGAAAGCGCATCGCCGAAAATCCTGAAATAAATCCAGGAATAATGCGAGCACCAGAATTTGAACCCTGGTGGATTGGGGATATCACTGTCCACCTAACCAACTCAACCATAGGTTGATTCGCTATTACCCCATTTTTTTAGTTAGTTGCAAAACTACTACTACTGGCCTAGGTGAAACGGTAAATAAGCAAGGGCAGGCGCAGGCTAGAACCACAATGCAACAACCATCCATGGACTGTACTGGAACAAGAGGAAGGAGCTCCGGCGCGGGACGGCCATCTCGCTCTGGCGGAGTGCGGGCTCCACGGTCTCCTCTGCTCCTGGCATGCTCCCCGCTATATAAACCACAACACACGCTGCCTGCACCCGTGTACCCACCTCCTTCGTCCCCGTCCTCTCTCTCCCTCTCTGCACCTAATCCAGCGCCAAGAGGTATCACCAACATTCTCGGTTGAATTTTCAACATTCTGAGTTGAATTTTCCACTGCATTTTATGTCTTATTTTCTTAATTTGTGACATTCCGATCTGTTTGTTCCCAGAGAATACTTTGTTTGCGGAGGTAATCATCTGCCAGCCATAGCCATGCAGGAAGCGCTCATCTCTCCGGCCAACGCCGACCGCCTCCGCTCGGCCTTCGAGCTCAAGCCGTACGGATTCGGGGACCAGCGCCTCTCCTCCTCGCCGCGCTACCTCCCGGGCGGCGACGACGGCCTCTACCGCTGCTCCTCCCCCTTCAGCCCCAGCCTGGGCTTCTCCTCGCCGTCGCCGCTCGCCACGTCCGTCTCGCTCTCGCCGTCCTCGTCCGCCTCCCTCGTCGACGACGGGGACTACGACGGCGCGGCCGCCGCCGACGCCACCGGCCACAGGCTCCAGCTCGCGCGGCTCGCGCTGCAGTACCAGGAGGTGGCCGATCGCTACGAGCTCTGCCTCTCCCACCTCGCCGAGGCCGTCGACGAGGCGGCGATCCTCCGCCGCGAGAACGCCGAGCTCCGCGTGGCCAACAGCGACCTCGCGCGCCGCGTCGCGCTGCTCGGTGGCAAGGAGACCGCCGCCGTCGTCATCGCTGACGAGATACGCCGGTTCCGCCTCGGCGAGCACAAGGGTGCTTCCAAGCAGCGCGCGCCCGAGAAGCTCGCCGTGCTGCCGAAGAGCATCTCCGTCCGTTCGAATGACTACCTCAAGATGAACCAGGCCGCCCCGGCAGCCGCCACGCCGGCGGCGTACAACCGCAAGCCGAGCTCGGTGAGTCCCTGCTCCCGTCTCGCCAATTCCGCGTAGTCTCTTCCTCTCGAACTGGCATTTGACATTGTGGATCGGCAGCAGCGCGCGTACTCCGGACTGGGAGCGGACGGCGGCAAGAAAGGCGAGGAGCAGAAGAGCAAGCAGGACGCGGCGGGGGAGCTGGACGTGTACAACCAGGGCATGTTCAAGACGGAGCTGTGCAACAAGTGGGAGGAGACGGGGGCGTGCCCCTACGGCGACCAGTGCCAGTTCGCGCACGGCGTCTCCGAGCTGCGCCCCGTCATCCGCCACCCGCGGTACAAGACCGAGGTCTGCCGCATGGTGCTCAACGGCGAGGTCTGCCCCTACGGCCACCGCTGCCACTTCCGCCACTCGCTCACCGCCGCCGAGCGCCTCCTCCGCAGCCGTTGAGGCAGTGCGCGTCTCTTCCGCCACAGTCTGAACCCCTTTTTACCGTCTCAAATCAAGCCTACGCATACCTCAACAGCCCAGGGGAAAATGTACAAAAATTACCAACGGCGTAAATAAGATATATGTATTATAAGTGCTGTATAATATAAGAAAGTAAATGAAACCGAACGGTAGAGTTAGTGCCCAGCAGCCCAGGCAATGTGAATATCTGCGTATGCAGGAGTAGCCGTCTCTCAGGGACTTGTTCATACTGCTATCTATTATGTATGTCGTCCGTCTTGGTTTTAGGTGGCAGTTTGTCTCCAAATGTGTTTTTTGAGGGAGATCGACATGATACAATAATGTCAGTGAGTGTGTACTCTGTAGATTGGCGAACTGGCAAGTGCTGCGAAGTTGAGGTGACATGGATGTCTTCTTGTTTGTATTCTATATGACGAGGAGCAGTAGATCTTGTATAGCAGCTCTATTGCTTTCTTCAGATTACCTTGTTGCTCTTGCAATTTTTCTTCGTAATGTCAGTGATTTTTGCAGTATAATTAAGTTGGCTGTCTGTAAAGAATGGCTCCTGATTTGTCCCCCAAACCTCTGTTGTCTGTAAATCTTAATTGAGGATGAATGGACAACTGTTTACTCCGCTGTGTCTGACTGTCCCTATGTATGACTTTTCGGATGTACTCTTGTGATTCAGAAAGCTGCTACGTTTCGGTATTCGGTAAAGAACCTCAACCTGCCTAACTTGTGCATGATAGGTATTGCCGACTGTGGTTTTGCAGCTTGAAGTGTAAGCTACTTAACTCGCTTGTAAAAGGCTAAAAATGTACTCCCTTCATCCCAAATTAAGTGACTCAATTTTGTACTAATTTTAGTACAAATTTATACAAAATCAAGTCATTTATTTTGGAGTTAAATGCACTGGAGGTACTAAAAGTTTGGTTGGGATGTCACTTTAGTCCTAATTCTTTTAAAATGAACCTTTAGGTCCTAATTCTTTAGTAAGTGGTTCATGCGAGGTCCTTTTTCCATGAGCGCTCATTGACATGCACGCGTGGCGCGTTGACCCACGCCACGTCGACAGAGGGGCCAACCGTCAGGCGAGAAAAATACACTGGAGCTCCTAAAAGTTTCTGGGCATTGTCACTTTTGTCCTACTTTCAAAATACACGTGTAGATCCTAATACTATAGTAAGTGCTTCACGCGAGGTCCTTTTTTGCATGATCTTTCGCTGACGTGCTTGCGTGACACATTGACCCATGCCATGTCAACTTAGAGGCCGTTGTGGTTGCTCTTTTTTTTACAGAAATCCCTTTGTAACCCCCCCTCTTGACATTTCCCAACCCCTACCGAATCTCTCTCTCTCTCTCTCTCTCTCTCTCTCTCTCTCTCTCCCTCTTGCCCACACCGTCGCCATGGCTGGGGCAGCAAGCTCCTCGACAGGGAAGCGAGTGACGAAGAGAAGCGTTGCAGCAGCGTCGGCAGCGTTGCCTCCTCCACAAGCTATAGAATGATCGTGTGAAAAAGGACCTAGATGAACTACTTACTATAGAATTAGGACGTAAACGTGTGTTTTGAAAAAAGTAGGACTAAAATGACACTGCTCAGAAACTTTTAGGATCACCAATGTATTTTTCTCGCCAGCCAGTTGGGCCCTCTGTCGACGTGGCATGGGTCAACGTGCCACGCGGGCAGGTCAACGAGCACTCGTGAAAAAAAGACCTCAGGTGAACCACTTACTAAAGAATTAGGACCTAAAGGTGCCTTTTGAAAGAATTAGGACTAAAGTGACACCTCGATGAAACTTTTAGAACCTCCAATGCATTTAACTCCTTATTTAGAGACGGAGGGAGTAAAATGCACGCCCTGACCTGCAAGGCAACAACAAAGCCATAATATTATATCAGCGTACCCAGAACTAATGTATTCCGTTTAAACATCGGCAATCTTATCTGACTGACGTTTACTGGAAGAGCAGGGCATTTCTAATGTTTTTTCTGTCAGTGTTAGTTGTATCGGGGGTGATAGTTTCTTCAGAATAACATGGCATTTTCTGAGAGGATGATAATTTTGAGCTTTCTTTTTCAGAAAATGGCATGTTGTTCTAAATAAACTGCCACCACATGACCAATTAAAACTGTCTTCGAAATGTTCTCAAATATCACCCCCTCCCAGCGAACGGTCAACCATATAAGAGGTCCTTATATTTTTTTTATAAAGGACGCTTTATTACTTAAAAGATTAAAGGTCCTTAAACATTTGATTGCTTAATTCTGAAGTCTTTCTTTCAAAGATTAACCAAAACTCGTTGATCCTAGTCCGCGCCTACCGCTGCAGTTAACAAATAAAATGAATACCCTCCCCCCCCCCCTCCCCCCTCCACCTACCGCAAAGCTTTTGGCCCTCCTTTATTCTGAAGCCTTGCTTAATTCTGAAGCCTTTCTAATGTTTTTTCCGTGATTTTGTTGTCGGTTTTACTGGTTTTCTATTTTCCCTGCTTGTTTTTTCCACTTTTCATTTTTGTGTTTTTTCAAAAATACAGAATATTTATAAAATTCATAAACACATTTAAAATTCGCTAATAATTTTAAATTTATTTAAAAAATAACTCTCAATTATTTTTGAAATGCAAACACATTTTTATTTCTGAACGTTCTTAATTTAGTTTCAAATCTCAACATTTTTTATTCGTGAAATAAAGTTTAAAACTCATGCAAATTTTGATTTTTTTTAAACACTTTTCCTAATACATGAACATTTTTCAAATTATTAATCCTTTTTTAAATTCACGAACATTTTTAGAGGGAAAAAGGGGGCAGGCCCTCCCCAGGTGTATCCTGCAGACGGTTTGGCACACTACTATTACCTCCGTCCTGATTTATTTATCCCTTTGCAATTTGTGTCAAATTTTGAATTAATATTTAACTAACAAAATGTTAATGCACGTTAAGAAAAATTATATCGTTGGATTCATATTTAAACATAGTTTTCAATGATATAATTTTTTGTGACATGTATGAACATTTTGTTAGTTAAATTTATAGCCAAAATTTGGCATAGAATACAATGGGGACTAATTAATCAGGACGGATGTAGTAAGTCGCTAAGAAAACAATAACAACTAACACAAGAACCAGGAAACCCACGGAGATGGTGAGCTCGTCGCAGCAGCAGAGACTGGTAGAGTCCAACCGTCCGTGGGAGCAAAGCAAGTCAGTGAAGATCAACTTCAAAAAACCATAGATGAACTCTGCAAATATCATAGCAGACCAAAGGCCCGGCAAAACACACTAACAAAGAGTGTTGCTTCTTCGCTCGGGATGAGGAGTACAAGGCTCAGTTCAAGCGCCCCGACGAGGGCAAGGGAACTTGTTTTTATTTTCTATTTTTCCCTATTTCTTTTTTCTTTTCTTTCTTCACTTTTCAATTTTTGTGTATTTTTTTAGAAATCCAGAATATTTATACAATTCACAACACTTTTTAAGTTTCGGTAATAATTTTAAATTCATTAAAAAATTAACTCTCACTTATTTTGAAATACAGACTCATTTTTGTTGGTAATATTTTTATTTTCTTTAATTTGTCAAAAAATTAATCCATGAAACAACTTTAAAATTTATGAAAATTAAAAAAATGTTTAACATTTTCCCTAATCCATGAACAAATTTCAAATTATCTACCCTTTTAAAAAATTCATGTAAAAATTTAGAGGGAAAAAAGGAATTGATAGGCAGTTTTCAGTAAGGATTTCACTGCAAGTCCGGTTAGATAGTTTAGATAGATAGTTTGTTAGCAAGATAATTGGTAATAAGTAACAAAAGTAGTAAGGTGCAGCAAGTGGCCCAACCCTTAACTTGCTAAGGATTAGGCGATGATAACTCTTATAGTGATTAAAACACTCTTGAGGACACTCGAATATCGTCATGTTTTTTTTTAATATTGCCAAGTTACTTTCACCACGATTCATCGACTCAGGTTCATTGTCTTGATAAGTGTTATGTGGGTGGACCCGAGCTAAGGTATTGTTCTTACTTGAACAAACACACACTTATAATTATACCCTCCATACAAGTATTCACAAATACAAAAGAAGTAATTACGATAAATCTAACCATGACATTAAACAAGTGGATCTAAAACAGACGCTCACAGCACAATTTGTAATTGGGGTTTATGTTTCTATCACTCCCGCAACCCATCATCTACAAACTAATATCGTGAGCCCTTCCCTTAGGCCAAAAAATGGTAAATTTCCATGTAGTTGACGTTCACATAATACCACTAGAGAAAGAACAACACAACATATTCTCAAAACATTGAACAACGATTAACTTTACATGAGTACTAATAACAAGACTTTTCTCATGTCCTCAAGAACAAATAGAACTACTCACAACTCATCATATTCAACATGTTCAGTAGGTACACATATGTGATTAACAATCTGAACATAATAATCTTTCACCAAATAAACTAATTAGCATCAAATAAATTATGTAATCAACACTACTAGCACCCCTAGGTATCAATCTGAGGTTTGATACAAAGATTGAACACAAGAGAGAAATGAGGGTTTATCGATGAGATGGTGTTGGTGAAGATGTTGATGAAGATGATAATGAGAGGAGCGTTGGTGATGGCGAAGGGTTGGATCTCTCCCTTTCGGGGGAAAGTTTCATCGACAGAATCGCTCCACCGGAGAGCAAAAGCTATCCTCCTTTGTTTCTGCCTCGAGACGGCAACAGCAGGTCCTGAAAGTATTTTCCTTATTTTTTTCTAGGGTAAATAGGGTTTGATAGCCAAAGGACATCGGGAGGGGAGCCACCAGGGCCCCACATGGACAAGTGGCATGGCCAAGGGGTGGCCGCGCCACCTGCCCGTGTCACTAGCTGGTGGGCCCCCTATGGCATATTTTTGCTTTTATATATTCTAAAATAATTCTTCGAAAAATCTTGCTTCATTTTGAGCTTCGAAGAATTGCTATCTCTGTTGTAGCTTTTCAGGTCAGAATTTCAGCTGCCAATAATCTTCCTTCTTTGATGGATCTTGCATTATAAGAGAGAAAAGGCATTAGAATTTCATCATATTGTGAAATATTACATTAAAACAAGATAAGTAACAGTAGGTAACACTACTAGAAATTGCTTATTTGCCGTCCACCTTTTCTTTGCCGTCTGCTGGCTGACGGCAAAGGTCTTTGCCGTCCGCTTACACAAAACGGACGACAAAGAATTGGTTGATGGCAAAGAAGGTCTTTGTCGTCAGCTAGCGGACGGCAAAGAGAGAGGTGGGCCCCACTAACAAGCTGCATAGAAAAAACCTAACGACCCCCTCTTTGCCGTCTTCTAACAGACGACAAAGAGCACAAAAAGGGACGGCAAAGAGTTGACCTAACTAACGGGCCGAGCCGCCCCACTCTCTCTCTCTTTATATATATATTGAAGGAAATATGCCCTAGCGGCAATAATAAATTTATTATTTATTTCCTTATATATCATGATAAAAGTTTATTATTCATGCTAGAATTGTATTAACCGGAAACATAATACATGTGTGAATACATAGACAAACAGAGTGTCACTAGTATGCCTCTACTAGACTAGCTTGTTAATCAAAGATGGTTATGTTTCCTAACCATGGACAAAGAGTTGTCATTTGATTAACAGGATCACATCATTAGATGAATGATCTGATTTACATGACCCATTCCATTAGCTTAGCACCCGATCGTTTAGTATGTTGCTATTGCTTTCTTCATGACTTATACATGTTCCTATGACTATGAGATTATGCAACTCCCGTTTGTCGGAGGAACACTTTGTGTGCTACCAAACGTCACAACGTAACTGGGTGATTATAAAGGAGCTCTACAGGTGTCTCCAAAGGTACATGTTGGGTTGGCGTATTTCGAGATTAGTAGGATTTGTCACTCCGATTGTCGGAGAGGTATCTCTTTGCCCTCTCGGTAATGCACATCACATAAGCCTTGCAAGCATTGCAACTAATGAGTTAGTTGTGAGATGATGTATTACGGAACGAGTAAAGAGACTTGCCGGTAACGAGATTGAACTTAGGTATTGGATACCGACGATCGAATCTCGGGCAAGTAACATACCGATGACAAAGGGAACAACGTATGTTGTTATGCGGTCTGACCGATAAAAGATCTTCGTAGAATATGTAGGAGCCAATATGAGCATCCAGGTTCCGCTATTGGTTATTGACCGGAGACGTGTCTCGGTCATGTCTACATTGTTCTCGAACCCGTAGGGTCCGCACGCTTAAGATTACGATGATAGTTATATTATGAGTTTATGCATTTTGATGTACCGAAGGTTGTTCGGAGTCCCGGATGTGATCACGGACATGACGAGGAGTCTCGAAATGGTCGAGACATAAAGATTGATATATTGGAAGCCTATGTTTGGATATCGGAAGTGTTCCGGGTGATATCAGGATTTTACCGGAGTACCGGGAGGTTACCGGAACCCCCCGGGAAGTATATGGGCCTTAGTGGGCCTTAGTGGAAGAGAGGAGAGGTGGCCAGAGATGGGCCGCGCGCCCCTCCCCCCCTTGGTCCGAATAGGACAAGGAGAGGGGGGCGGCCCCCCTTCCTCCTCTCTCTCCTCTTTTCCCCCCTCCGCGAATCCTATTCCAACTAGGAAAGGGGGGAGTCCTACTCCCGGAAGGAGTAGGACTCCTCCTGGCGCGCCACCTCTTGGCCGGCCAGCCCCCCCTTTGAGCCTTTATATACGGAGGCACGGGGCACCCCTAGAGACACAAGTTGATCCACGTGATCATATTCTTAGCCGTGTGCGGTGCCCCCTTCCACCATAGTCCTCGATAATATTGTAGCGGTGCTTAGGCGAAGCCCTGCGACAGTAGTACATCAAGATCGTCACCACGCCGTCGTGCTGACGGAACTCTTCCCCGACACTTTGCTGGATCGGAGTCCGGGGATCGTCATCGAGCTGAACGTGTGCTAGAACTCGGAGGTGCCGTAGTTTCGATGCTTGATCGGTCGGGCCGTGAAGACGTACGACTACATCAACCAAGTTAACGCTTCCGTTGTCGATCTACAAGGGTACGTAGATCATACTCTCCCCTCTCGTTGCTATGCATCACCATGATCTTGCGTGTGCGTAGGAATATTTTTGAAATTACTACGTTCCCCAACAGTGGCATCCGAGCCTAGGTTTTATATGTTGATGTTATTTGCACGAGTAGAACACAAGTGAGTTGTGGGCGATATAAGTCATACTGCTTACCAGCATGTCATACTTTGGTTCGGCGGTATTGTTGGATGTAGCGGCCCGGACCGACATTACGCGTACGCTTACGCGAGACCGGTTCTCTCGACGTTCTTTGCACATAGGTGGCTTGCGGGTGACATTTTCTCCAACTTTAGTTGAACCGAGTGTGGCTACGCCCGGTCCTTGCGAAGGTTAAAACAACACCAACTTGACAAACTATCGTTGTGGTTTTGATGCGTAGGTAAGATTGGTTCTTTCTTAAGCCCGTAGCAGCCACGTAAAACTTGCAACAACAAAGTAGAGGACGTCTAACTTGTTTTTGCAGGGCATGTTGTGATGTGATATGGTCAAGACATGATGCTAAATTTTATTGTATGAGATGATCATGTTTTGTAACCGAGTTATCGGCAACTGGCAGGAGCCATATGGTTGTCACTTTATTGTATGCAATGCAATCGCCCTGTAATGCTTTACTTTATCACTAAGCGGTAGCGATAGTCGTAGAAGCATAAAATTGGCGAGACGACAACAATGCTACGATGGAGATCAAGGTGTCGCGCCGGTGACGATGGTGATCACGATGGTGCTTCAAGGATGGAGATCACAAGCACAAGATGATGATGGCCATATCATATCACTTATATTGATTGCATGTGATGTTTATCTTTTATGCATCTTATCTTGCTTTGATTGACGGTAGCATTATAAGATGATCTCTCACTAAATTTCAAGATAAAAGTGTTCTCCCTGAGTATGCACCGTTGCCAAAGTTCGTCGTGCCAAGACACCAGGTGATGATCGGGTGTGATAAGCTCTACGTCCATCTACAACGGGTGCAAGCCAGTTTTGCACACGCAGAATACTCAGGTTAAATTTGACAAGCCTAGCATATGCAGATATGGCCTCGGAACACTGAGATCTAAAGATCGAGCGTGAATCATATAGTAGATATGATCAACATAGCGATGTTCACCATTGAAAACTACTCCATTTCACGTGATGATCGGTTATGGTTTAGTTGATTTGGATCACGTGATCACTTAGATGATTAGAGGGATGTCTATCTAAGTGGGAGTTCTTGAGTAATATGATTAATTGAACTTAAATTTATCAAGAACTTAGTCCCTGATAGTATCTTGCTTGTTTATGTTAATTGTAGATAAATGGCCCGTGCTGTTGTTCCGTTAAATTTTAATGCGTTCCTTGAGAAAGCAAAGTTGAAAGATGATGGTAGCAATTACACGGACTGGGTCCGTAACTTGAGGATTATCCTCATTGCTGCACAGAAGAATTACGTCCTGGAAGCACCGCTGGGTGCCAGGCCTGCTGCTGGAGCAACACCAGATGTTGTGAACATCTGGCAGAGCAAAGCTGATGACTACTCGATAGTTCACTGTGCCATGCTTTACGGCTTAGAATCGGGACTTCAACGACGTTTTGAACGTCATGGAGCATATGAGATGTTCCAGGAGTTGAAGTTAATATTTCAAGCAAATGCCTGGATTGAGAGATATGAAGTCTCCAATAAGTTCTGTAGCTGCAAGATGGAGGAGAACAGTTCTGTCAGTGAGAATATACTCAAAATGTCTGGGTATAATAATCACTTGATTCAGATGGGAGTTAATCTTCCAGATGATTGCGTCATTGACAAAATTCTCCAATCACTGCCACCAAGCTACAAGAGCTTTGTGATGAACTATAATATACAAGGGATGAATAAGACTATTCCCGAGCTCTTCGCAATGCTGAAAGCTGCGGAGGTAGAAATCAAGAAGGAGCCTCAAGTGTTGATGGTCAACAACACCACTAGTTTCAAGAAAAAGGGCAAAGGGAAGAAGAAGGGGAACTTCAAGAAGAAAAGCAAGCAAGTTGCTGATCAGGAGAAGAAACCCAAGTATGGACCTAAGCCTGAAACTGAGTGCTTCTACTGCAAGAAGACTGGTCACTGGAAGCGGAACTGCCCCAAGTATTTGGCGGATAAGAAGGATGGCAAGGTGAACAAAGGTATATGTGATATACATGTTATTGATGTGTACCTTACTAGAGCTCGCAGTAGCACCTGGGTATTTGATACTGGTTCTGTTGCTAATATTTGCAACTCGAAACAAGGACTACGGATTAAGCGAACACTGGCAAAGGACGAGGTGACGATGCGCGTGGGAAATGGTTCTAAAGTCGATGTGATCGCAGTCGGCACGCTACCTCTACATCTACCTTCGGGATTAGTATTTGACCTAAATAATTGTTATTTGGTGCCAGCGTGTAGCATGAACATTATATCTGGATCTTGTTTAATGCGAGACGGTTATTCATTTAAATCAGAGAATAATGGTTGTTCTTTTATATGAGTAATATCTTTTATGGTCATGCACCTTTGAAGAGTGGTCTATTTTTGATGAATCTCGATAGTAGTAACACACATATTCATAATGTTGAAGCCAAAAGATGCAGAGTTGATAATGATAGTGCAACTTATTTGTGGCACTGTCGTTTAGGTCATATCGGTGTAAAGCGCATGAAGAAACTCCATACTGATGGACTTTTGGAACCTCTTGATTATGAATCACTTGGTACTTGTGAACCGTGCCTTATGGGCAAGATGACTAAAACACCGTTCTCCGGTACAATGGAGAGAGCAACGGATTTGTTGGAAATCATACATACATATGTATGTGGTCCGGTGAATGTTGAGGCCCGTGGCGGATATCGTTATTTTCTCACCTTCACAGATGATTTAAGAAGATATGGGTATATCTACTTAATGAAGCATAAGTCTGAAACATTTGAAAAGTTCAAGGAATTTCAGAGTGAAGTTGAAAATTATCGTAACAAGAAAATAAAGTTTCCGCGATCTGATCGTGGAGGAGAATATTTGAGTTACGAGTTTGGTCTACATGTGAAACAATGCGGAATAGTTTCGCAACTCACGCCACCCGGAACACCTCAGCGTAATGGTGTGTCCGAACGTTGTAATCGTACTTTACTTGATATGGTGCAATCTATGATGTCTCTTACAAATTTACCGCTATCATTTTGGGGTTATGCTTTAGAGACGGCCGCATTCACGTTAAATAGGGCACCATCAAAATCCGTTGAGACGACACCTTATGAACTATGGTTTGGCAAGAAACCAAAGTTGTCGTATCTTAAAGTTTGGGGCTACGATGCTTATGTGAAAAAGCTTCAACCTGATAAGCTCGAACCCAAATCAGAGAAATGTGTCTTCATAGGATACCCAAAGGAGACTGTTGGGTACACCTTCTATCACAGATCCGAAGGCAAGACATTCGTTGCTAAGAATGGATCCTTTCTAGAGAAGGAGTTTCTCTCGAAAGAAGTGAGTGGGAGGAAAGTAGAACTTGACGAGGTAACTGTACCTGCTCCCTTATTGGAAAGTAGTACATCACAGAAACCTGTTTCTGCGACACCTACACCAATTAGTGAGGAAGCTAATGATAATGATCATGAAACTTCAGAACAAGATACTACTGAACCTCGTAGATCAACCAGAGTAAGATCCGCGCCAGAGTGGTACGGTAATCCTGTTCTGGAAGTCATGCTACTAGATCATGATGAACCTACAAACTATGAAGAAGCGATGGTGAGCCCAGATTCCGAAAAATGGCTTGAAGCCATAAAATCTGAGATGGGATCCATGTATGAGAACAAAGTATGGACTTTGGTTGACTTGCCCGATGATCGGCAAGCAATTGAGAATAAATGGATCTTCAAGAAGAAGACTGACGCTGACGGTAATATTACTGTCTACAAAGCTCGACTTGTCGCAAAAGGTTTTCGACAAGTTCAAGGGGTTGACTACGATGAGACCTTCTCACCCGTAGTGATGCTTAAGTCTGTCCGAATCATGTTAGCAATTGCCGCATTTTATGATTATGAAATTTGGCAGATGGATGTCAAAACTGCATTCCTGAATGGATTTCTGGAAGAAGAGTTGTATATGATGCAACCGAAGGTTTTGTCGATCCAAAGGGAGCTAACAAAGTGTGCAAGCTCCAGCGATCCATTTATGGACTGGTGCAAGCCTCTCGGAGTTGGAATAAACGCTTTGATAGTGTGATCAAAGCATTTGGTTTTATACAGACCTTTGGAGAAGCCTGTATTTACAATAAAGTGAGTGGGAGCTCTGTAGCATTTCTGATATTATATGTGGATGACATATTACTGATTGGAAATGATATAGAATTTCTGGATAGCATAAAGGGATACTTGAATAAGAGTCTTTCAATGAAAGACCTCGGTGAAGCTGCTTACATATTAGGCATAAAGATCTATAGAGATAGATCAAGACGCTTAATTGGACTTTCACAAAGCACATACCTTGACAAGATTTTGAAGAAGTTCAAAATGGATCAAGCAAAGAAAGGGTTCTTGCCTGTGTTACAAGGTGTGAAGTTGAGTCAGACTCAATGCCCGACCACTGCAGAAGATAGAGAGAAAATGAAAGATGTTCCCTATGCGTCAGCCATAGGCTCTATCATGTATGCAATGTTGTGTACCAGACCTGATGTGTGCCTTGCTATAAGTCTAGCAGGGAGGTACCAAAGTAATCCAGGAGTGGATCACTGGACAGCGGTCAAGAACATCCTGAAGTACCTGAAAAGGACTAAGGATATGTTTCTCGTATATGGAGGTGACAAAGAGCTCATCGTAAACGGTTACGTTGATGCAAGCTTTGACACTGATCCGGACGATTCTAAATCGCAAACCGGATACGTGTTTACATTAAACGGTGAAGCTGTCAGTTGGTGCAGTTCTAAACAGAGCATCATGGCGGGATCTACGTGTGAAGCGGAATACATAGCTGCTTCGGAAGCAGCGAATGAAGGAGTCTGGATGAAGGAGTTCATATCCGAATCTAGGTGTCATACCTAGTGCATCGGGTCCAATGAAAATCTTTTGTGACAATACTGGTGCAATTTCCTTGGCAAAGGAATCCAGATTTCACAAGAGAACCAAGCACATCAAGAGACGCTTCAATTCCATCCAGGATCTGGTCCAGGTGGGAGACATAGAGATTTGCAAGATACATACGGATCTGAATGTAGCAGACCCATTGACTAAGCCTCTTCCACGAGCAAAACATGATCAACACCAAGGCTCCATGGGTGTTAGAATCATTACTGTGTAATCTAGATTATTGACTCTAGTGCAAGTGGGAGACTGAAGGAAATATGCCCTAGAGGCAATAATAAAGTTATTATTTATTTCCTTATATATCATGATAAAAGTTTATTATTCATGCTAGAATTGTATTAACCGGAAACATAATACATGTGTGAATACATAGACAAACAGAGTGTCACTAGTATGCCTCTACTAGACTAGCTTGTTAATCAAAGATGGTTATGTTTCCTAACCATGGACAAAGAGTTGTCATTTGATTAACAGGATCACATCATTAGATGAATGATCTGATTTACATGACCCATTCCATTAGCTTAGCACCCGATCGTTTAGTATGTTGCTATTGCTTTCTTCATGACTTATACATGTTCCTATGACTATGAGATTATGCAACTCCCATTTACCGGAGGAACACTTTGTGTGCTACCAAACGTCACAACGTAACTGGGTGATTATAAAGGAGCTCTACAGGTGTCTCCAAAGGTACATGTTGGGTTGGCGTATTTCGAGATTAGTAGGATTTGTCACTCCGATTGTCGGCGAGGTATCTCTGGGCCCTCTCGGTAATGCACATCACATAAGCCTTGCAAGCATTGCAACTAATGAGTTAGTTGTGAGATGATGTATTACGGAACGAGTAAAGAGACTTGACGGTAACGAGATTGAACTAGGTATTGGATACCGACGATCGAATCTCGGGCAAGTAACATACCGATGACAAAGGGAACAACGTATGTTGTTATGCGGTCTGACCGATAAAAGATCTTCGTAGAATATGTAGGAGCCAATATGAGCATCCAAGTTCCGCTATTGGTTATTGACCGGAGACGTGTCTCGGTCATGTCTACATTGTTCTCGAACCCGTAGGGTCCGCACGCTTAAGATTACGATGATAGCTATATTATGAGTTTATGCATTTTGATGTACCGAAGGTTGTTCGGAGTCCCGAATGTGATCACGGACATGACGAGGAGTCTCGAAATGGTCGAGACATAAAGATTGATATATTGGAAGCCTATGTTTGGATATCGGAAGTGTTCCAGGTGAAATCGGGATTTTACCGGAGTACCGGGAGGTTACCGGAACCCCCCGGGAAGTATATGGGCCTTAGTGGGCCTTAGTGGAAGAGAGGAGAGGTGGCCAGAGATGGGCCGCGCGCCCCTCCCCCCCTTGGTCCGAATAGGACAAGGAGAGGGGGGCGGCCCCCCTTCCTCCTCTCTCTCCTCTTTTCCCCCCTCCGCGAATCCTATTCCAACTAGGAAAGGGGGGAGTCCTACTCCCGGAAGGAGTAGGACTCCTCCTGGCGCGCCACCTCTTAGCCGGCCAGCCCCCCCTTTGAGCCTTTATATACGGAGGCACGGGGCACCCCTAGAGACACAAGTTGATCCACGTGATCATATTCTTAGCCGTGTGCGGTGCCCCCTTCCACCATAGTCCTCGATAATATTGTAGCGGTGCTTAGGCGAAGCCCTGCGACGATAGTACATCAAGATCGTCACCACACCGTCGTGCTGACGGAACTCTTCCCCGACACTTTGCTGGATCGGAGTCTGGGGATCGTCATCGAGCTGAACGTGTGCTAGAAGTCGGAGGTGCCGTAGTTTCGGTGCTTGATCGGTCGGGCCGTGAAGACGTACGACTACATCAACCAAGTTAACGCTTCCGTTGTCGATCTACAAGGGTACGTAGATCATACTCTCCCCTCTCGTTGCTATGCATCACCATGATCTTACGTGTGCGTAGGATTTTTTTTGAAATTACTACGTTCCCCAACATATATAT
>NC_057800.1:445591857-445598911 GCF_018294505.1 Triticum aestivum | reverse complement strand
GGCCGCCCCGCGCCTCCTCCACCGGCGATCCCCTGCAGGTGAGTTCTTCCCCCCTTTCTTAGTTTAGTTTTTTTAGTTTCTTTTAGTTTAGTTTCTGTTTTAGTTTTAGTTTAGTTTTATTTTCAGTTTAGTTTTAGTTTTAGTTTATTTGATTTTAGTTTTATTTTAGATTAGTTTTAGTTTTAGTTTAGAAGAAGAAGAAGAAGAAGAAGAAGAAGAAGAGTAGAAGGAGGAGGAGGAGGGAGAAGAAGAAAGAAGAATAAGAAGAAGAAGAAGAAGAAGAAGAAGAAGAAGAAGAAGAGGAAGAGAAGAAGAAAAGGAAAACCTCCCCCCGCCACCGCAAACTCCACTCTGCCGCACTAATCTTAGATTGTCTATAGAAACCAAAGGAGTGGGATCAGATGTATTTGAGTAGAGAGCAAAAATTTCTTAGGTCACTAATATTAACCAGAAGCCTCAAAATTGCTTAGGTGATGTCTACTACACAACCTTCTTCTTGTAGATGTTGTTGGGTCTTCAAGTGCAGAGGTTTGTAGGACAGTAGAAAATTTCCCTCAAGTGGATGACCTAAGGTTTATCAATCCATAGGAGGCGTAGGATGAAGATGGTCTCTCTCAAGAAACCCTGCAACCAAATAACAAAGAGTCTCTTGTGTCCCCAACACACAATACAATGGTAAATTGTATAGGTGCACTAGTTCGGCGAAGAGATGGTGATACAAGTGGTATATCGATGATAGATATAGATTTTTGTAATCGGAAAATATAAAAACAGCAAGGTAACTAATGATAAAAGTGAGCATAAACGGTATTGCAATGCGTTGAAACAAGGCCTAGGGTTCATACTTTCACTAGTGCAAGTTCTCTCAACAATAATAACATAATTGGATCACATAACTATCCCTCAACATGCAACAAAGAGTCACTCCAAAGTCACTAATAGCGGAGAACAAACAAAGAGATTATGGTAGGGTACGAAACCACCTCAAAGTTATTCTTTCTGATCAATCCATTGGGCTATTCCTATAAGTGTCACAAACATCCCTAGAGTTCATAGTAATATAACACCTTAAGACACAAATTAACCAATATCCTAATGTCACCTAGATACTCCAATGTCACCTCAAGTATCCGTGGGTATGATTATACAATATGCATCACACAATCTCAGATTCATCTATTCAAACCAACACAAAGTACTTCAAAGAGTGCCACGAAGTTTCTACTAGAGAGTCAAGACGAAAACGTGTGCCAACCCCTATGCACAGGTTCATGGGCGGAACCCGCAAGTTGATCACAAAAACATACATCAAGTGGATCAATAGAATACCCCATTGTCACCACGGGTATCCCACGCAAGACATACATCAAGTGTTCTCAAATCCTTAAAGACTCAATCCGATAAGATAACTTCAAAGGGAAAACTCAATCCATTACAAGAGTAGAGGGGGAGAAACATCATAAGATCCAACTATAATAGCAAAGCTCGCGATACATCAAGATCGTACCACCTCAAGAACACGAGAGAGAGAGAGATCAAACACATAGCTACCGGTACATACCCTCAGCCCCAAGGGAGAACTACTCCCTCCTCGTCATGGAGAGCGCCGGGATGATGAAGATGGCCACCGGAGAAGGATTCCCCCTTCGGCAGGGTGCCGGAACGGGTCTAGATTGGCTTTTGGTGGCTGCGGAGGCTTCTGGTGGCGGAACTCCCGATCTATTGTGCTCCCCGAAGTTTTTAGGGTATATGGGTATATATGGGAGGAATAAGTATGTCGGTGGACCTCTGGGCTGTCGACGAGGCAGGGGGGCGCGCCCCCACCCTCGTAGGTAGCCCGGGACTCTCCTGGTCCAACTCCGATACTCCGTGGGCTTCTTTTGGTCCAAAAATAAGTTCCGTGAAGTTTCAGGTCAATTGGACTCCGTTTGATTTTCCTTTCCCGCGATACTCTAAAACAAGGAAAAAACAGAAACTGGCACTGGGCTCTAGGTTAATAGGTTAGTCCCAAAAATAATATAAAAGTGTATAATAAAGCCCATAAACATCCAAAACAGATAATATAATAGCATGGAACAATAAAAAATTATAGATACGTTGGAGACGTATCATTAGGTCACTAATATTAACCGGGCTCTTACAAATTTGAGGGTACTATGTGGGTTTCCAGCCTATATTGATGGTGACTGGTGTAGTATGGAAGAGTTGGGGCCTCTTTGACTGGTGTAGTATGGAAGGCAAGGGTAAATGCAAAGAAACAACTCACCTCTCTTGCTTTAACATGTGGTGGTAGGCTGGGAGATGGGTTGGTCCAAGGAGCTAGTCTCTGAGTTCAAGCAGGAGGAGCAAAGAAGAGGGAAAGGGAAATGAAGAAGAAGAGGAGGAGGAGAAAAAGAATAAGAAAAAGAAGAAGAAGAAGAAGAAGAAGAAGAAGAAGAGAAGGAAAAAGAGGAAAAAAGAAGAAGAGGGGAAGAAGAAGAAAAAGACATGTTTTTATACTTTCTTATTTAGGGTTCCGCCACGTTTTGCAGTTTCTTTCTTTTCTTTAGTTGAATGTTTTTATACTGCTAGCTAGTTGCCTAGTTTGCTGACCCAAAGAAGTTAAAATAATTATTATATGAAATTCAACTAAAGTCAACATTTTTGATGACTAGTGCTATACTAATAAATTCAACTAGAGCCATCATATGTCCACAAGTGCATTGTTTTTTGAATGAGAAATGATAACTTGGTGTAGTTGATTATCTTCTGCTCAAAATTTCTTATGTTATAATGTTGTAAGGGTACTAATTGGTCTCTTCTGCTGCTTATCAGAGATGGGGGGAAGCCGCCATCGCAGACTCCGGTCTGCCACACTGAGGTACTGAAAGAACATGCGGAGCCCCCATGTTTGGTTTTGGTAATTGATGAAAATATCTATGGACTAATGGTTGCCTTGAGTTATATTTGAAGGTTTTGTCCATAAGCTTTTCTTGGAGTACATGTGTTGGTTTCAAGGAGAGTTTGTGTCAACCAAGGTGCTATTCAAGGAATTACCTAAAGATTGGTCTTGTGAGAGGTTGATCAAGACTAAGTCAAAGAGTGAATCAAGTTGATCTACCCACAAAGCATAGAAGATGTACCGAGAGGGATCAAGTGATCTCATGGTATGGTAAGCATTGTCAATTACGCTTTGTGTACTAACCCATGGTCTTCGTGAGGGTTCTTTGTGGGGTTAGGTTGCGGTGTGCAAGTTCAAGTGGAGCATCACGAAGATATCAAATGCTTGAAGCTTGCCGTCCTTTGTGGTGACAATGGACTTGTGAAGATGTGCGGAAGAGTGGCTCACCCATAGTGGAGTATGGGGGAGAAATCAACTAGTCTTCATCGAGTCAACACAATCAAGAATGGTTGCGGTGTGCAAGTTCAAGTGGAGCATCATGAAGAGATCAAATGCTTGAAGCTTGCTGTCCTTTGTGGTGACAATGGACTTGTGAAGATGTGCGGAAGAGTGGCTCACCCATAGTGGAGTATGGGGGAGCAATCAACTAGTCTTCATCGAGTTAACACAATCAAGAAAGGTGGTCCAACTTGAGGGAGTCAAGATCGTCATCATCTAGCTCAAGTGGACCATGTGCAAGGCAAAGGTTTGCCCTTGATAGGTTTTCTATTTTACCGTTCTCATGATGGTAGTTGGGAGACCGGGTTATAGGATCGATTGCCGTACTATCAAGGGGGGGCTCTCGATGAGTACCTTAATCGTATCGTTCGTTGAGAGCTCAAACCATTGCATCCTTGCAGCATCTTTCTTGGTTCTTGTTTGGTTCTCTTTGTGAGTCTTAGAGCTTATGGTCATCTTGATGACAAGCTTGAGTTCATCGAAAACAGAGTTCACATGCATCTTCTATGATGTTTTCGATGTTGGAGGTTTTGCCGGTTCTTCTCTATTGGAGGTTTCACTCCTCCATTTGTTAGGCATACCTCCCCTGCCTCTTCTTACTATAACCAGCCGCTGTTTTGATGCTACTCATTGTCTTGTTTCCAACAAGCTTGAGTTTCCTCAATTCGGAGCTCATATGCAGAAGTTATGGCAGTTCTTGTTTTCTTGAGTGTGGTTTTTGTCTGGTCCCAGCGGTAGTACCGCGAGCCCAAGCGGTAGTACCGCTTGGAGCTCTTAGCCGTAGTACCGTTGCAGTGCCGCTCTTCTACCGCCTCGATTTTGGGTCCTGCTCTTTTCGTGTCGGGTTTACCATTAGTTGCACGGCAGTAAGGCACGGTAGTACCGCCTAAGCGGTAGTACCGCTCCGGTCGGGCGGTAGTACCGTTTCTGCTTCACTGCCGGCATACTCTGCTCTGCCTGCCTCTTTTGGTCCCGTGTTCTGCTCCTCCAGCGGTAGTACCGCTGGGGTGAGCAGTAGTACCGCTTATATGCGGTACTACCGCCCCAAGGTTCACGTTTTGTTACTCCATTTCCCTGTTTCTTCTGCCTGAGCAGTAGTACCGCTCGTGTACCGCTCGTGTGCGGGCTGAGCACATAACGGTTGGATTTTCCCCCTCCTATAAAAGGGGGTCTTCTTCTCCAATGAACCTTATCTCTTGAGCCCGTGTTCTTCCCCCATTGTTGACCTTCTTCGAGCTTGCTAACTCTCAATCCCTCCATGGATTCTTGCTAGTTTTTGAGGGAAAAGAGAGAGGAGATCTAGATCCACATTTCCACCAATCACTTTCTCCTCTATGTGAGGGGAACCCCTTGGATCTAGATCTTGGAGTTCTTCGTGTTCTCTTCTTCGTTCGTCCTCTCATTTTCCTCCCTAGCATTTGTTGCTTCGGTGGGATTTGGGAGAGAAGGACTTGGGCACTCTGCGTGCCCTTTCCATTGCATTTGGTGCATCAGTTTGAGTTCTCCACGGTGATACGTGGAAGTTACAAGTTGAGAAGCTTATTACTCTTGGGTGCTTGGTGCCCTTGAGCTTGTTCCTCTTGGGTGCTTGGGTGCCCTAGACGATTGAGGTCACCTCGGAGCCATATTCTGTTATGGTGAAGCTTCGTGGTGTCGTTGGGGAGTTAACCCCAACCTTTGTGGTGTTCGGAGCTCAATCATTGTGGTGTAAAGCTCCGGGCAAGCGTCGGGGTCTCTAATTAGGTTGTGGAGAACGCCCCGAGCAATTTGACGGGTTCCGGTGACCACCCCCAAGGGTTGCCAAAGTGTACGGGTTCGGTGACCGCCCCCAAGGGTTGCCATTTGTACGGGTTCAGTGACCGCCCTCAAGGGTCCCTTAGTGGAATCACGGCATCTTGCATTGTGCGAGGGCGTGAGGAGATTACAGTGGCCCTAGTGGCTTCTTGGGGAGCATTGTGCCTCCACGCCGCTCCAAACAGAGATTAGCATCCGCAAGGGTGTGAACTTCGGGATACATCATCGTCTCCGCGTGCCTCGGTTATCTCTTACCCGAGCCCTTTACTTATGCACTTTACTTTGTGATAGCCATATTGTTTCTTGTCATATATCTTGCTATCACATAGTTGCTTATCTTGCTTAGCATAAGTTGTTGGTGCACATAGGTGAGCCTAGTTGTTTTAGGTTTTGTGCTTGACAAATTAACCGCTAGGTTTATTCCGCATTTGTTCAAGCCTAAACCGTAATTATTTTAAAGCGCCTATTCACCCCCTCTAGGCGACATCCACGATCTTTCAAGTACGAGTTGGATGCTTTCGAGTTCTTCAGTATCATACTTGGGACTTCAATATCATCCACGAGGTAGGTATATAAAAGGAGAGATCTCCTCTTCACCCATCTCATTATGATAACTCTGTTGTTTGCTACATCACTCATTGTCCCAAACTGCAGAGGTTGCCTGACACTTTTATGAACATGCTGGGTGAAGATCCGCCAAATAATGTGAAGCTGCGACAGGCCGACAGCGGGTTTCGCAGGCTGTGGGACGTGGAGTTGGTGATCAAGGAGGGCCACATGTACCTGTGTCGTGGCTGGGAGAAGTTCTACCATGCCTACGACCTGTGACAGGGGTACTTCCTTCTCTTCAGGTACGACAACGCCACCACCATGCTCATCGTGAAGGTGTTCAACGCGACTATGTGTCGCATGCGCTACCCTGAGGACGATGATGCCAGTACGTTCTGCCTCTTCTTATTCCTCTACATTTGGCTTTCTCTTGCATCGATTGTTAACGGTCATTGTTGCATTTGGACAGGCAATGGGAGCAGCAGCAGCAGCGACAGTGGCTACAGCCAAAGCAGCAGCGATTCTGGCTGTAGCAAAAGCAACATCAATTCTGGCTGCAGCAAAAGCAGCAGTGATTCGGGCTACAGCAAAGACAGCAAGGAGGATGATCCGTACTAGAGTGGTGAAGAAGAGGAGTAGAGTGGGCATCAGGCTGAGGATGGCCTAGCGATGCTGGTGGCTGACCAAGGGCAAGAGATGATGGTGGCGCACCATGGGCAAGAGATGGTGGTGGCTGAGGATGACCTAGCGATGGTCGTGCCTGTCCTGCCTGAAGATGGCCTCACGATGGTGGTGGTGCCTGACAGTGACCTCGCGACGGTGGTGGCGCCGGCGATCCCACAGCTAGGAGACATGACCACGCCAATTGTGGTAGAAGACTACATCCCACTGTCTCCACCGCCTCGCCGCTCTTGGCGCATCAGGATGAGGAAGGAGAAGGAGAAGAACAATGAGAACTAAACTATGTCAGGTATGTTTGATCTCCAAAATTATCTATATATACATAGCTTTGTTTCCTCCGATATGCTTAGTTACCTATGTTAGCTCTAATATGCTTAGTTACCTATGTTAGCTCTAATATGCTAAGTTATCTCTACTATGCTTAGTTTCCTATAGGTTAGCTCCAAAATTACTTATGTTAGCACAAAATGACCAAGTTTACATAATAAGCTTATAGTCTTCTTCTTCTTCTTCTTCTTCTCCAAAATGACATAAGTTAGCTCTAAGTTAGCTCTAATATGCTTACTTTCCTATAGGTTAGCTCCAAAATTACTTATGTTAGCACAAAATGACCAAGGTTACATAATAAGCTTATAGTCTTCTTCTTCTTTC
>NC_057800.1:445583633-445591847 GCF_018294505.1 Triticum aestivum | reverse complement strand
TGCCAGTACGTTCTTTGCCATCTACTTATTCCTCTACATTTGGCTTTGTCTCGCATCGATTGTTAACGGCCATTGTTGCATTTGGACTGGCAATGGGAGCAGCAGCAGCAACACTGGCTACAGCCAAAGCAGCAGCGATTCTGGTTGTAGCAAAAGCAACAGCGATTCTGGTTGTAGCAAAAGCAGCAGCGATTCTGGCTGCAGCAAAGACGGCAAGGAGGATGATCCGGACTGGAGTGGGGAAGAAGAGGAGCAGAGTGGGCATCAGGCTCAGGATGACCTAGAGATGGTGGTGGCTGACCAAGGGCAAGAGATGGTGGTGGTTGACCATGGGCAAGAGATGGTGGTGGCTGAGGATGACCTAGCGATGGTCGTGCCTGTCATGCATGAAGATGGCCTCACAATGGTGGTGGTGCCTGACAATGACCTCGCACCGGTGGTGGCGCCGGCGATCCCATAGCTGGGCGACATGACCACGCCAATTGTGGTAGAATACTACATCCCACTGCCTCCACCGCCTCGCCGCTCTTGGCGCATCAGGCTGAGGAAGGAGAAGGAGAAGAACAATGAGAACTGAACTATGTCAGGTATGTTTGATCTCCAAAATGATCTA
The DNA here is from genome assembly GCF_018294505.1 of Triticum aestivum. Classification (NCBI taxonomy): domain Eukaryota; kingdom Viridiplantae; phylum Streptophyta; class Magnoliopsida; order Poales; family Poaceae; genus Triticum; species Triticum aestivum. The sequence continues at coordinate 445,591,234 of NC_057800.1, read as the reverse complement.
TATATACTTAGCTCTGTTTCCTCCGATATGCTTAGTTACCTATGTTAGCTCTAATATGCTTAGTTACCTATGTTAGCTCTAATATGCTAAGTTATCTCTACTATGCTTAGTTTCCTATAGGTTAGCTCCAAAATTACTTATGTTAGCACAAAATGACCAAGTTTACATAATAAGATTATAGTCTTCTTCTTCTTCTCCAAAATGACATAAGTTAGCTCTAATATGCTTACTTTCCTATAGGTTAGCTCCAAAATTACTTATGTTAGCACAAAATGACCAAGGTTACATAATAAGCTTATAGTCTTCTTCTTTGTTCTTCTTATTCTACTTCTTCTTCTTCTCCAAAATGACATAAGTTAGCTCTAAGTTAGCTCTAATATGCTTAGTTCACTTAAAGATGGCATAATTAGCTAGGTTGGCTTCATTTTACCTAAGTTGGCTCTAATATGCTAAGTTATCTCTAATATGCTTAGTTTCCTATAGGTTAGCTCCAAAATTACTTATGTTAGCACAAAATGACCAAGTTTACATAATAAGCTTATAGTCTTCTTCTTCTTCTTCTCCAAAATGACATAAGTTAGCTCTAATATGCTTAGTTCACTCAAAGATGGCATAATTAGCTAGATTGGCTCCATTTTACCTAAGTTGGCTCTAATATGCTAAGTTATCTCTAATATGCTTAGTTTCCTATAGGTTAGCTCCAAAATTACTTATGTTAGCACAAAATGACCAAGTTTACATAATAAGCTTATAGTCTTCTTTTTCTTCTTCTTCTTCTTCTTCTTCTTCTTCTTCTTCTTCTCCAAAATGACATGAGTTAGCTCTAATATGCTTAGTTTCCTATAGGTTAACTCCAAAATTACTTATGTTAGCACAAAATGACCAAGTTTACATAATAAGTATGCTTACTTATTATAGTCTTCTTCTTCTTCTTCTTCATTTTCTTCTTCTAACATCTTGTTTATCAGTTTGCATATTTGATTTAATTCAGGGAAGCTTGCATGGATGGAGTGCTTCTTTTCCATTTGTGCTTTTATTTTGTATCAATGAACTTGCATGGTTGGAACTTGTTATATGGATGGATTGATAACGGTGTTGGATGAACAAATGTGAAACTTTTGTAATATGTAAGGATGGAACTATATATGTGTTGGTTATGTATGTATATATGATGAAACTAGTGTGTTGGATATGCTTGTTGTGTATATATGTATATCTATTTATATCTGTGAATTGCTGTCAAATTGAATGAATTAAATTAAAAACAGGGCTGTACAGGCTCTTTGCCGTCAGCTGACGGCAAATATGCCACGTGGCAGCTACCTGTGATTCCTAGGACTGGAATGTTTGAGCACTTTGCCGTCCGCCAGCGGACGGCAAAGACCTTAGCCTCTTTGTCGTCCGCTGGCTGACGGCAAAGCACGCCGCTAACCCCTAACGGCTCTCACCCCACCTCACTACTGTCCACGATCTTTGCCGTCTGCTGGCCACCATCGGTGGACGGCACAATCCTTTGCCGTCCGTTTCTACGAAGCGGACGACAAAGAAGGCCTTTGCTAGCATGTGTTCATCCGAACATTTTGCCGTCCGCTAGTGGACGACAAAGAAGTTTGCCATCCGTGAACCATGCCTTTGCCATCCGCCATGGCAGATGGCAAAGAAGCTGATTCCAGTAGTGTAACTATGATGCAAAATGGGCGTATCACAACGTGCGCTAGCAGTAGCGGGCGCAATAGGCCTACCCGTGGTGGGCGCCCATAAGTAGCCGCCACTGGTAAAGTATCATACCAGTGATGAGCGGATCTATGTGCCCTCCACTTGTAGCGCCGCCCATGCCAGAAAAATAACATTGTTCATAGTGTTTGTTGTTGCCACGGGAGTGTTTTCAGCCAAATGGTTATTTTTTGCCGGTGAGGTGGCATTTTGAGACCTACAACGGTAAAAAATAGTCGGGATTGTTCTAAACTTGACATTATTCTAGGGGGAATCTCCCACTCACAGTATTCTAATGACACATTGCTCATGTTTGAACCTAATACTATGAGGATCACTACAATCAAAATAATTCCGATTAGCTTTGAAGCACCGTTGGGGGGGGGTATGAAAATCAATTTCTCTAAAAGCGAACTTGTCACCATGGGGTTAAAGCACAAAGAAGGATTGTGCATTGCTACATTTTCTTAATTGCAAGCTTGTTTATTTCCTTATTACTTATCTTGGCTTTCCTGCTTCCACAAAACATTGCCCAATTCTGATTGGGACCCTACCATTGATGAGGTGGTTAAGCAAATTGACCCTTGGCAAGGAAAACTTATGTCTTCTGGGGCGAAACTGACTCTCACCAATGCTTTCCTCTCAGCCAGCCCCTCTTATGTCATGGGCCTATTCCTGTTGACGCATATCCAACTCGATAAAGTTAGAGCTCGGTTCTTCTGGGAAGTAGACACAATTAAACGTAGGTACCATATGGTTCGTTTGGTAGATATGTTGCAAACCAATATCCGGAGGGGGATGGGCTAGGTATCACCAACTCAAAGAAAATGAACCTCACTTTGTTAACTAAATGAATCCGAAAAATTACCCAAAAGGGCGATAACCTTTGGGAATGGATTTTAAAGACTAATACTTCCCTAACTCCTTTGTTTTCACTGGTAAGAAAGGTGGATCTCACTTCAACAACGGGATCTAGAAATGCCTTGCTATTTTTTACATAGGTGCTAAATTTTCTATGGGGAATGGGGCCGGCACCAAATTATGGTTTACTAAATGGGTGCTCAATCTCCTCTTCACACCGAATACCTAGACCTCTTTGTCATTACCTCTGATCCCGACATCCTCATCAAAAACACGCTTTGCAATACCGCACCAACATAACCTTTCTTTGCAATCTCCCTACCGCCGAAATATCATCATAGGAGGCTTTGCTTCTCGATCTTGGTCAAGTCTAGCTCTATGGTACCATAGATGATATTCAATGGGACCCTTTAAGATTCGAGCAACCTCTCAATGAAATGGGCATATGCAAAATTATGCCCAGAGTCCTTGGAACAATTCTGCCAAGACCCTTTGGGCCACCCTGGTTCCCCTTAAGATCTGTATCTTCCTATGGCGAGAGTCTAAGGACTACCTTCCCTCGGTGTGTTGTGTGGGCCCCTCAAATCTGTTGGCCACATCCTTTTCTTTTGTGCACCGACCAAGTTCCTTTGGAGCTGGGTTAGAGAAAGCTTTAGATATAACTGCGATCCTCGCTCGTTTAACAATATTCTTACTCTACTTGCGAGTACCAGAGGTCAATTGCATAGGATTGCTTGGCGCTCATTTGCGGGCCTAGCATCTTGGTTAATCTCAACTTTGGACTTGCCGCAATGAACTTGTCATGGAAGGAAAAAAAATCCTAATCACCCTGTTGATTATATTTTTAAATGGTCCATTTTCTTTCAGCAACAGCATCTTGGGAAAGAAGAAGACCGCGAGGCGGCCCGAGCAGTTCAAGCCAAGATTAAGGGCGCCCATGCTATCAAGAGAAGCAATACCTCTTCAAGCTCTTTTTTTGCCTCGTTAGTTTTATGTTTGGTCTTGTAATGTGGTATTATGTTTAATCCAATTTGAGACTGATGTTTACTCATTTGTAATATCACTTTAATTTTGGTACACCCTCCTTAAACACATCAAGGGCTGAGATTCCCCCATACCTCTTCGTTGTTAGGGACACAACCGTCTTATATAAAAAAGTAACCCCTGCGTGTCCACGCTGATACCCCCGCGCGCCTGTGTATACGCGGCTGCGGGACGAGCCGAGCCGCTTGGCAGCCGTGAGGACGCGATCAGAGCCGAGCAGTTAGCATCCATGGGCCTAGTATGTCAGATGCAGGGCGTGTTTTTTTTAAAAGTCGGCGTTGACCGGTGGGGGCGTATGTGTGGACGTGGCGCGGACGGCCCTATCGTCGTGCAATTAACTGCTTTGCAGTAATTGCGGCGTGCATGCAGGCGCCGACTGCTCGCGGCTGATCTCCTGCCGCCTGCCTGCTGCCCTCGTAGTCCGCGCCCTCCACTGCTGCGCGTGCGCCGAACGGGCGCCTGCCGCCAGCCTTCCGCCTCGGGCCGACAGTTGACGCGACCGGTCGGCTGCCGCCGCTGCGGAGACTGCCCGCCTGCCTTCAGACACCATCGACGCATCGCCTGCCATCCTTGCGCCTTCCCACACCACCGCTGCCGCGCCCAGACGCCACCATTGTCGCGCCTTCACACGCCACCACTGCCGCGCGTGCCACCAGCCGCCCGCGTTGGGCCGCCCACCTCTCCCTCGTGGCAGGCGCCGCCGACGGCTCGCCCGCCCACCTCCCACCCCTGCCGTCTATAAAAGGTCGCACCAGCCCTCTCCACGCCGTGCCATCTCCCTCGCCTGCCCATCTCCCTCTTCCTCTCCTCGTCCGCCCATCTCCCTCCTCCTCTCCTCGCCGGCAATGTCTTCTAGCGACTCCGACAAGGGCGCGTGGCCGGGCGGCGTCTGGCCACTGAGCCTCACCATCGACGACACGGAGGATCTGGCCCGGTACCGCCTGATGGTGCCGCCGGCAGCCAAGGTGCCGGGGCCATGGCGGATTGGGGCGGATGGCATCCCCACCATGGGACCACCGCCGACGAGGGAGCAGCTCCGCGCCTTCCCTAGTGGCTAGTACAACCGGAGGGCCCGCCGCCGGTTCTGGCGCGGGAAGAACTTCAATCTCGTCCTTGGCGCGTTCAGGGATGCGGCGGCCGGCCTCCCCGTCGGGGACATTACCGGCGAGGCAGGCACTTCCCGTGGTTGCCGCCGCCACGACCCACCTCCAGCCGCCCCAACTGCCCCGGCACAACAGGCGCCCCCTGCCCCGGTGCTGGTCGAGATCCCGCCGGCGCAGGCCGCCCTCGTGCAAGACGGATACCCCGACGACACGCCGGGGCTACTTGCGGTGCTGGCCCGGTCGGCAGAGGAGGCGATGGCAGCGGCCACTCATGATGAACAAGAGCGGCTGGCGGTCATAGCGGCGGTGCAGGAGCAGCAGGCGTGGGAAGACAACTGGTGGGACTTCAGCGACGATGACGACGACGGCGACGATGGCGGCGAAGTAGAGCCCGGCGATATGGCGCCTGTCATCGACCTCACCGGCGCCAGCGATGATGAGTAGTCTAGTTTTAGGGTTTATATTTAAATTTCGGTCTAAGTTATGTAAGAGCAGTGCTCGATTATGTTTAGGGTTATGTAAAATATTTTGAATTATGAATGAACTCAGAATGGTTTATCTGGAAAAAAATCCGTATGTTTAATTTGATGTTAGTCGTGCAACTTCAAAAAATAGACGTTACGAGATGATAATCGACACACAAATTGTAGAAAAATCAGTCGCAAAACGCATGCATGGGGCCTTCGCTCATACCCGAACAGTCTCCAGAGAACTTGTCATGCATGGACACTAAAAACATATCGCGTCACGTCCGGAGTGTGGTATGTGGTGTTTTCACCGAAAAAATTATAAAAAATTCTTAAAGCGATAAAAAGCCATAAAACTTTTCATGCGTCCTAGTGATGATGGTAGAACACTATAAAAAATGTGGGTTCATTTGAAGGCTGTCGAAAAAAACTCCTTTCCGACGGGGCCTTCGGTCCTGCCCGAACGGTCTCCGGAGGAGGTAAAATTTTCGACATATTCGGAAAGACCTCAAATTCTGCAAGTGAGTTGCTATGGCCAACCCAACAGTCAATCCAAGAATTGAACATATTTGGACATCAAAAACATGTTGCGTCACGGCCGGGGTGTGGTATGTGGTGTTTTCACCGAAAAAATTATAGAAATTTCATAAAATGAAAAAAAGTCACAAAACTTGTCATGCATCCTAGTGATGATGGTGGAACACTATGGAAAAAATTTGAGTTCATTTCAAGGATGTCAAAAAAAACTCTTTTCGGACGGGGCCTTCGGTCCTGCCCGAACGGTCTCCGGAGAAGGAGGTCAATTTTTTGACATATTCGGAATGACCTCAAATTTTGCAAGTGAGTTGGTATGGCCAACCCCACAGTCAACCCAAGAACTGAATGTATTTGAACATCAAAAACATGTTGCGTCACCTCCGGGGTGTGCTATGTGGTGTTTTCACCGAAAAAATATAGAAAATTCATAAAGTGGCAAAAGCCTCAAAACTTCTCATGCATCCTAGTCATGATGGCGGAACACTATAAAAATATGGGTTCATTTAAAGGATGTAAAAAATGCATTTTTGGACGAGATGACACTAAATTTGTGTAGTGTAGGAAACAATAAAAAAATAGTGAGGCAAAAAAGGCCCAACAATACTTGCAGGCCGCTACTGCGCGTAATCGGTCCGTCCTGATCAAGCCAGGTGGTGAAAGGGCCGGCCTTTCGGCCCAGCTACGGCCTGCAGTATAGTCAAACGGGGCAGTGACGGGACGGGGCGGGAATCAGAGGAGTTCGAAAGTAAGGAGGGACGCCGGTATATAAGGAGGTCCCGGCGTCGTTCGGCAGGCGAGGTTGGACTAAAGTTTAGTCCTCACCCCCGCCGACGCTGCCCCCGCACCGCCGCACAGTGAATGGGCCGGGCCAGAAGCGGCATCGTGCACAGTCATTGGGCCGGCCAGCGCGCGCTGTGGAGGTTTTTTTTGTTTCAAAAATAATTTTAACGTGCACCGTCTCGCGAATATATTGTTCATGTATTTGTGTAGATTAGTAACAACACTTAAAATAGAATTGTTAATTTGATTTTAAATATTTATGTAATGTTCATTATTTAATTTTTAAGTGTTATAATAATAATGAGTTTTTTGTTGTAATGTATAACTAAGAAAATTGAGTTTGATTTATAATTTATAAGTACAAATATTAAGTTTTTTGTTATAATTGTTTATGAACTTTTATTTAATGGCTAACATTTTTGAGTTTATTAAAAAATAATTTGGAAAACACCCTTAATAATTGTACATATATGAAAAGTTTAGAACAGTAATAGCACGTTGTGTCATGTCCGATAAGTGTTTTAGGTGTTTTCACCGAAAAATTGTACAAAATTCGTAAAGTGGTAAAAAGCCACGAAACTTGTCATGCATCCTAGTCATGGTGGTAGAACACTATGAAAAAAATAGGGTTCATTTGAAGGATGTCGAAAAAACTACTTTTCACACGGGGCGTTTGCTCACCCGAACGGTACCCGGAGAACGAGGTCAATTTTTTGACATATTCGGAATGGCCTCAAATTTTGCAAGTGAGCTGGTATGCCCACTCCCACACTGAATCCAAAAATTGGTCGTATTACGACACCAATAACACATTGCATCACGTCCGGTCAGTGTTTTAGGTGTTTTCACTGAAAAAATTGTACAAAATTCGTAAAGTGGTAAAAAAACCACAAAACTCGTCATGCATCCTAGTCATGATGGTAGAACACTATGAAAAAAAATTGGGATCATTTGAAGGATGTAAAAAAAACTACTTTTCAGACAGGGCGTTTGCTCACCCGAACGGTATCCAGAGAACGAGGTCAATTTTTTGACATATTCGGAATGGCTCAAATTTTGCAAGTGAGCTGGTATGCCCACTCCCACACTAAATCCA
>NC_057800.1:445570605-445583468 GCF_018294505.1 Triticum aestivum | reverse complement strand
CCAAAAATTGGTCGTATTTCGGCACCAATAGCACGTTGCGTCACATCAGGTCAGTGTTTTAGGTGTTTTCACTGAAAAAATTGTACAAAATTCGTAAAGTGGTAAAAAACCACAAAACTCGTCATGCATCCTAGTCATATGAAAAAAAATTGGGATCATTTGAAGGATGTCGAAAAAAACTACTTTTCAAACGGGGCATTTGCTCCTACCCAAATGGTATCCGGAGAACGAGGTCAATTTTTTGACATATTCGAAATGGCCTCAAATTTTGCAAGTGAGCTGGTATGCCCACTCCCACACTGAATCCAAAAATTGGTCGTATTTCGACAGCAATAGAACATTGCGTCACGTCCGGTCAGTGTTTTAGGTGTTTACACCGAAAAAATTGTACAAAATTCGTAAAGTGGTGAAAAGCCATGAAACTTGTCATGCATCCTAGTCATGATGGTATAAAACTATGAAAAAAATTTGGGTTCATTTGAAGGATGTCGGAAAAAACTACTTTTCAGATGGGGCGTTTGCTCCTACCCGAACGGTACCCAGATGTAACATCCCAAAATTCTAAATTTTGGAATGTTATAAACAAATAGATAGATTTGATTGATTGTTTGATTGATTGTCTGAAAGTGAGTGAAATTCGAAACTTTTTGAAAGTTAAATGAGAGGAAATAAAAGGACTTTCACCCTTTTTTTCTTTTGATCCCTGAGAATTCAAATTATTTTCATCACAAAACCCTGGAGAGAAGATGACATGACTTCTTCCATTTATTTAAATGACATGGGGTGTTGAAAATATTTGAATTTCATTTGGAAAATATTTCCAATTCTGAAACTTTATGCAACCCAATGATTTTCACGAGAGGAGATAAAATGACTTCTTCAAATTATATGAAATATGAGTTGGGAGTTTCAAAGGATCAAATTCAAAGTCTTTTTGAATTTATTTTCAATTTGGATTATTTGAGTTTTATTCAAATTATTTTTCTCCAAAAATAAAATATATGGAAATTAGGGTAACATGATTCCCTACAATATAAAATTGGAGAAAAATTAATTTGAAATCATTTTGGTATTTTAAAAATGTTTTTTGTTGATTTTAATAGACCAGTAGCACTGTTTGAATTATTTGAATTTATGTGTATTTTATTTAATGCAAGAAAAATGTTCATGTCGTAGAAAATCTTTTTCTGAAAATTTTGATATATAATATGCCTATATTATATTTCTTATTTATTTTGCTTTTATCATTTTATTTGTCTGGAAATGTTTTTTTAAAAGAACTCGTTCCCCGACTGGGCCGGGCCAGGCCGCAGCCCAGCCGCGCCGCACCGCCCCCAAGCTCCGGCTGGACTCCGCGTCGACCTCGCCCCTCCCCCACGCCACCGCCCTCCCGTGCCCTCTTTAAAAGGCCACCCCGGGACCCCTGGGTCCCGTTTTCGCCGCCGCCGCCCATCGCCAGATCTGCCGCTGCTGCCGCCGTTCAACCGCCGCCGCCGCTGTTCTGCGCCACCGCCTCGCCGTGCCTCCACCCCGCGCGCCACCGCCACCACCTCGCCGCCCTCGCTCCCCGTGCTGCCATCGCCACGCGCTGCCCTCGCCCTCGTCGCGAAGCCGCATCACGCCGGAGCTCGCCGTCGCCGCTGCCCCGTCTCGCCGGAGTTGACCGCCCACGCCGGTCCGATCCGCCCAATCCACGAACCGCTGTAAACCGGTAATAAAACCGCCCAGTTCGCTGGTTTTTTTAGGGTTCGGTTTTTGTTTTAAAAAAACGGATTAGTTTTTTTCTAATTAGATCTTTTTAGAGAACGTTCTCTGTTTAAGAACTAGTTAGCGAACGTTCACTTTTTAGTTTTTTCTTTTTCTGTTATTTTCGGCCAGGGACCTATTCGTGATAAACTTCTTCACAGTTTAGTCCCTGTACTTCAAACCCTCATAACTTTTACACCGTTTGTCCAAATCCAATGAAACCAACGCTCACGTCTTCGTTACGATCTCCTCTATCCAGTAATCCAACTCAAACATGTTTTTGAGAAGTTTAAAATTTGAATTAGAGCAGATTTGAATTCAAACTTCGTTTGATCATAACTTGAGTTTCGTAGCTCCGTTTGAGTTGATTCTTTTTGCAAATCGAAGCTCTTGACCTAAACATTCTAATAAGGCCAAATTCACATAATTTTGGTACTGTTAGAAATTGTTTTATGTTGCAAGAGTTATTAGCTTGGTTTTGAAGTTTTCCGAATCGACTTCTTCGATCTTTCTGGTCTTTTGAGTGATTGCTTATGTGTGGTTACTATTGCTTGCTTACGATAGATTGACTGGAGTGTGACGAGTAGAGCTATCAAGAGTTTTGAGTGCGAATCATCTTCATCAACATTGCAGGCAAGTTCACACCTTGATCATACCTCTTTCATACCCAGTTTTTATTGCATTAGATCAAACCTCAAACATTGCATGATTAGGATCAATTAAATTGTGGGTATTGGGAAGTAGTTGATGAGGTAGGAACCTATTGCCCTACATTCAAACCTTGGGAGTTACTTTTACGTTATGCTTATATTGCCATGCTATGCTCGTATACGTGGTTTGGGTATGAGTGAAATCCATGACAGATGTGAGATTGTTATTTAATGGTTCAACTTAAGGTGGAAACTTGAGTACACATCTGGGTGGATTGCTAGGGGCACCCTGGGGATATACCGGTGGACTTGCCCAGACACCTGGGGATATACTAGTGTTGTCCTAGGAGATCCCGGGGATATACCGTGTGATCATCCTACGGTCCGCCACCCAGGCTCAAAGGGATCATGAGATTATTCATACTAGAAACTTCCGTGTGCAACCATAAGCCATTATGGGCTCTGGCATAGTTGATTAAGTCGTGCGAACTCTTACAGGGTAGACTAGCAGATGTAGGGGAAAGTAAGTGTACCGGTCTATCCAACATAAGGTGCTAGCGCTTCTAAAAGGCTATGTCTCGGTCATCCGTTTCTCAAACACCATGTAGTGCGAGAAAACCAACGGAGGAGATCGAGTCTTGTGGGGAAAAGTGCGCAAACCTCTGCAGAGTGTACAAACTAATCATGATTAGCCGTGTCCCCGGTTATGGACATCTTGAGTATCTAGTTCTTGGATTATCCTGTTGATCTCGTCACGTTACTTTAAATGAATATTGTTGGGTTTAATGATGTTACTTAATTGGGATTGAGAATGCTGTCAACCATTCTCAATGTTCAACAACCACCATGATAGTTAAATAAATTTATTCCTTTGCAGTAGGGAAAAATTGGCTTTTTGCAAAAACATTATAACCATAGAGCTTTTCCACCAGCCATATATGCATATAGTGATAGCCATTGTTCATCATTTTCTCTATGGTGTGAATTTGCCAGTACATTCAATGTACTGACCCGTTTCGGGCTGCAACGTCTCATGTTGCAGGTTTCTTACGACGAGTAAGTGATACGTTAGGGTTACGATTTCTACACTCAACTTTGCCGTTGGTGTTGATGGGAATCCACAACCTTGTTACTTCCGCTATTTTGGATTTGAGGTAATAGTATTTACATTACTTTTACATGTGATTTACCTCTGTTATAAATCCTCGAGTACTGTGTGTGTCAGCATACCGATCCAGGGATGACACTTAAGCACAGAGACTTGACCCATTCGGGTCGGGTCGCTACAAGATGGTATCAGAGCACATGTTGACTGTAGGACGTGACCCTAGAAACTGGCAAGCCCATAGCAAAGACTTTTCTCTACAACTTTCCCTTTCAAAAAGATCTTTTACCTCTCTTATCTTCCGAGCTTATTCAAAAATTCCCTTTAGTGAGACTATACCCCTTTTCCCTTTTGACCACACGAAGATTCGACTGAAGGGACCACTCCAAGAAGTACAGGATATCAGACAAGTAAGACCATTCGGAATGAAGAGGATTTTACCATACATTATGATAAAGGAAACTACAGTTGTTGAAGACTCTGAAGACTAGGAGAATTGGATGGCTCTGAAGAATCCCCAGATTTGTATGACCTAGGAATGCTACCCTTATGGAACTTGGCATACTGTGGGAGTTGTCAATGCCCGAGATCAAGGTGTGTTGGAGAAAGACCGGAACATGGAGAGTTGAGAACTCAAAGTTTTGTCAAGAAAACCCTAAGGCAGGAGATATCAACTGGCAAGATAGCTCATGGCAATGACAAGGGCAGAAACACGGTTATCCGTGATGTCATCACCATTGATACTGTGGTCAGCGAGCTGAGCTAAGCATGCATTCCTTCGGAAGGATTGGATGGTAGAAGGCTGATGGAGCATCTATCAGCAAAGGATGCAGTTTTAAACTTAGCTGGTGTATCACCAAGATCTGGAGTAGTACAACAAGAAGTTTAAGGTGGAGCTCCATGAAGCCGTATTAGACAAGGAAGCATTTCATGAAGAACTCAGGAACCAAAAGCTGAAAGTAGCCAAGCTGGAGGAGCTACAACCTCGAGATACTGGAGATTTGTTAGGAACTGAAGGACAGTAGGACCATGGTTCATGCGAAGGATGTTGAAACCAGAAGTTTGGAACGCAACTCCAGAATATAAAAGGATGTCACGAGAGATTTCACGTCAACAGAGATTGATCTAGCAAAAGAACTTGAGAAAGACAAGCATGATCGGAAGAAGCCATTGGAGGCATGAACAAGGCTTGAAGAGTTTGGAGGCATTGAAGATTTATTGACCTTTAGAAGACCAAACCCCTATTATATACCTACGTTAGATGCGACATTTGTGAGCTCTCATTTGTTTGATGCTTTTCCCGACAGCCACAAATAAAATATGTCTTTTCAAAACTTTTGTTTGTATTGTGTGTATCCCTCTCCCTCTCTCTTATCTTACCCCAAACCCACATGGACCCAATAGAGGATGAATGGAGATGAGCTTGTATTTTCTGGACCGATGAGTCAGTTGGAGACAGACCGATGGATTTAGAACATGGAGGATCACATGAAGAATAACCTTATAGTTGGAAATGATATGACCCAGCATGCTCTTTAGTGCTTTGAAAGAGGTGCTGCTACTTGGTGGAGGATGTACCAAACCATGGATGGATGGCAAGGAGTAACCACTTGGAGAGAATTTAAGTTGACTTTGCAAAGATCTCACCTTGTGTCCCAAAAGTTGAAGCCTTATGGAAAGGATATGAAGAAACCTTGTGCATGCAAGATTTGTGGAGAAATAGGACACACCCATAAAGAACACAAGGATGAATGCCCTAATTGTGAAGGAAGTCACCCAGTTGAAGAATGCCCAACTAGGAAGATTACTTGTTTCTTGTGTGAAGGGACTACCCACTATCCTGCTCAGTGCCACATCTACCCCATGGTACAACGAACCATCCAACAGAAAAAAGAAGAAATGAAGGTGCCCTCATGGAAATTTTAGAAGAAGCTGTGATGGAGGACACGCCTAAAGAAGACCCGAGTAAACCCTGCACTAAGTCTTGTTATTCATATGGAGAAGAAGGGCACATCTCCCAAAATTGCTTGAATGGGGATCTAGTAGAATTCAGAATATGACCCACAGGAAATAGAAGACATGATCGGCATGGAAAGGTCCAGGAAGAGAAGCAGATTGGATTCCAGGAAGAACCTGAGCCATATCACCTATTACAGGTGCAAGGAGTCAGGGCATTACCTCAACAGTTGCCCAAAAAGGAAACCTCAAGACTTGTCCGAAGCAATATGTTTTCGTTGTAATAGAGCAGGGCACTTTGCCAGAGGATGCCCTAAGGAGAAGGAGACTTTTGCTAGATAGTTGAGTTTGCAACAAAAGAAATGGAGTTGTAGAAGTGAGAACATTTTCTTTTATATTGAGGTGTTGAGTTGAGACATGTAATGGAAAAGCAAAAGATTGTAATCATTGGAGAATCAATAAAGTTAGCATCGTTGGTAAAGATTTGGGTTTTATGAGTTGTTACTCTATGAAGAAGGATTTTGACCATTTTGAGGATATCAGAAATATGGTCTATGGAAGATTTGTGCATTTTAAGGGTGGTAGTACCCTATAAGAACCTTTGACCCCTGGAAAAGATAAGGATACTCCACTAAGTGGATTTTGGACAAAATGAATACGAGTTTTGTCTCGATATGTGTGATACCCCAAGAGTATGTGGGATGAAGTTGGAGACCGTCAGTTGTTTGGACCAAATGTGATCAAGGAGTCAGAAGAGAATGTTAAGTTGATTCGAGATAGACTGAAAGTAGCTCAGTCCAGGTAGAAGAGTTATGCAGACTTAAAAACGCAAGGAGGTAGTCTATGAAATTGGAGACAGAGCATGTCTTCGTGTGACCCCTCTGCGAGGAGTTAAGGGACAGTTAGCCCCGAGATTTGTAGGACCATACCGAGTTTTGGAGCGTATGAGAGAAGTGGCCTACAAGTTTGAGTTACCCGAAGGACTGTCAGGAGTTCAAGATGTGTTTCACGTTTCCCAGTTGAAGAAGTGCCATGCAGAGATGGCCAATATTCCCCTGTAAGGACGCTTGACCCTGGAAAGGATAATGATGTTCCACGAAGTGAGTATGGATTTCATAAGTATAAGTTTTTATCTCGGTATGAGGGATATCCCACGAGGATGGAGAGATAAATTACTATTGGATATAAAGGAGGTATGATGTCAGAAATATGGATCAATGGAAATTCCATGATGAGTCTGAGTAATCATGTCCTAGTTTGGTGCCAATAGAAGGAAGGAAGACAGTACAATTGGATGGATTTAAAAATACAAGGAAGTTGGAAGATGGAATAATGATAAGTTTCCCAGAGGATAAGTTCAAGGTTTACAAGTGATGAGATGGGCCATAACCCACAGGCCCCAGGACCTGCCAAGAAGCAAGCACATTCTTGCTGAAGGAAAAACCCTGGAGGAAGTTACGATCTTATCGACAGACGATTTTATAGGAGTAACACAAAACCTGAGAGTGGTGAAGGAACGCTAGATGATTGTTTGGCTTGCAGAATCCATGGATTTATCCGAACTTAGTTCATTGACAAGAGAAATTCTGCAATGCTTGTGAGGATGACCGAGTGTTAGAATGCGAGATTCACTAAAGCATATACAGGGTAATGATTTGGGTGCGGGATGGATTGATCACCATACCGACTTACTCTTATTATTCGCCTTGCTATATGGAATGGTAAATCTGAGTGACTTGCCTATGGTAGAGAGACGACGATATTAAACCTTGTTAAACCTTAGAATGGTATAAGAATTTTTCCCTTGTACACGGCAGCTTTTTGCCAACCGTAGGTTATACGGTGAGGATCAACCCAGACCCATTTCCTGCAGGAGAAACCATAAATTGTTGACTACCATGAGATGTCGATAGTTGATTAGTATTGGCGCCAGACCCGTCAGGTAAGAAGACCCAGTCTCGGAATAACCTTACCAAATGAAAGGACAGAAAAATTGTGGTAAAGGTTATGCCACTACCGGAAGAGCTCAGAGAATGAATTTCTCGAGGATCTGAGAAGACCGACACAGTCAAGAATAAGGATGGAGTATATGAGTTTTGATGGAACAGTAACCATGCTTCTAAGGGTGGTAGCACCCCAGACCCCGTGTGATGATCGATGGATTTTGAGGAGACCCCCAAACCCTAACCTATATCTTGCTAGCCTCTCCGAATCTCGAGGACGAGATTCATTTTAAGGGTGGTAGGTTTGTAACATCCCAAAATTCTAAATTTTGGAATGTTATAAACAAATAGATAGATTTGATTGATTGTCTGAAAGTGAGTGAAATTCGAAACTTTTTGAAAGTTAAATGAGAGGGAATAAAAGGACTTTCCCAAACTTTCACCTTTTTTTATTTTGATCCCCGAGAATTTAAATTCTTTTCATCACAAAACCCTGGAGAGAAGATGACATGAATTCTTCCATTTATTTAAATGACATGGGGTGTTGAAAATATTTGAATTTCATTTGGAAAATATTTCCAATTCTGAAACTTTATGCAACCCAATGATTTTCATGAGAGGAGATAAAATGACTTCTTCAAATTATATGAAATATGAGTTGGGAGTTTCAAAGGATCAAATTCAAAGTCTTTTTGAATTTATTTTCAATTTGGATTATTTGAGTTTTATTCAAATTATTTTTCTCCACAAATAAAATATATGGAAATTAGGGTAACATGATTCCCTACAATAGAAAATTGGAGAAAAATTAATTTGAAATCATTTTGGTATTTTAAAAATGTTTTTTGTTGGATTTTAATAGACCAGTAGCACTGTTTGAATTATTTGAATTTATGTGTATTTTATTTAATGCAAGAAAAATGTTCATGTCCTAGAAAATCTTTTTCTGAAAATTTTGATATATAATATGCCTATATTACATTTTTTATTTATTTTGCTTTTATCATTTTATTTGTCTGGAAATGTTTTTTTAAAAAAAGAACTTCCCCGACTGGGCCGGCCCAGCCAACCGGGCCAGGCCGCAGCCCAGCCGCGCCGCACCGCCCCCAAGCTCGGGACAGAGTCCCGAGCATCGCCGCCGCCAGCCGGAGTCCGGCCGGACTCCGCGTCGACCTCGCCCCTCCCCCACGCCACCGCCCTTCCCTGCCCTCTTTAAAAGGCCACCCCGGGACCCCTAGGTCCCGTTTTCGCCGCCGCCGCCGCCCATCGCCAGATCCGCCGCCGCTGCCGCCGTTTAACCGCCGCCGCCGCTGTTCTGCGCCACCGCCTCGCCACGCCTCCACCCCGTGCGCCACCGCCACCACCTCGCCGGCCTCGCTCCCCGTGCTGCCATCGCCCCGCGCTGCCCTCGCCCTCGTCGCGAAGCCGCACCGCGCCGGAGCTCGCCGTCGCCGCTGCCCCGTCTCGCCGGAGTTGACCGCCGACGCCGGTCCGATCCGCCCAATCCACGAACCACTGTAAACCGGTAATAAAACCGCCCGGTTCACCGGTTTTTTTAGGGTTCGGTTTTTGTTTAAAAAACGGATTAGTTTTTTTAATTAGATCTTTTTAGAGAACGTTCTCTGTTTAAGAACTAGTTAGCGAACGTTCACTTTTTAGTTTTTTCTTTTTCTGTTATTTTCGGCCAGGGACCTATTCGTGATAAATTTCTTCACAGTTTAGTTCCTGTACTTCAAACCCTCATAACTTTTACACCGTTTGTCCAAATCCAACGAAACCAACGCTCACGTCTTTGTTACAATCTCCTCTATCCAGTAATCCAACTCAAACATGTTTTTGAAAAGATTAAAATTTGAATTAGAGCAGATTTGAATTCAAACTTCGTTTGATCATAACTTGAGTTTCGTAGCTCCATTTGAGTTGATTCTTTTTGAAAATCGAAGCTCTTGACCTAAACATGCTAATAAGGCCAAATTCACATAATTTTGGTACTGTTAGAAATTGTTTTATGTTGCAAAAGTTATTTGCTTAGTTTTGAAGTTTTCCGAATCAACTTCTTCGATCTTTCTGGTCTTTTGAGTGATTGCTTATGTGTGGTTACTATTGCTTGCTTACGATAGATTGATTGGAGTGTGACGAGTAGAGCTATCAAGAGTTTTGAGTGCGAGTCATCTTCATCAACATTGCAGGCAAGTTCACACCTTGACCATACCTCTTTCATACCCAGTTTTTATTGCATTAGATCAAACCTCAAACATTGCATGATTAGGATCTAATTAAATTGTGGGTATTGGGAAGTAGTTGATGAGGTAGGAACCTATTGCCCTGCGTTCAAACCTTGGGAGTTACTTTTACGTTATGCTTATATTGCCATGCTATGCTCGTATACGTGGTTTGGGTATGAGTGAAATCCATGACAGATGTGAGATTGTTATTTAATGGTTCAACTTAAGGTGGCAACTTGAATACACATCTGGGTGGATTGCTAGGGGCACCCTGGGGATATACCGGTGGACTTGCCCAGACACCTGGGGATATACTAGTGTTGTCCTAGGAGATCCCGGGGATATACCGTGTGATCATCCTACGGTCCGCCACCCAGGCTCAAAGGGATCATGAGATTATTCATACTAGAAACTTCCGTGTGCAGCCATAAGCCATTATGGGCTCTGGCATAGTTTATTAAGTCGTGCAAACTCTTACAGGGTAGACTAGCAGATGTAGGGGAAAGTAGGTGTACCGGTCTATCCAACGTAAGGTGCTAGCGCTTCTGAAAGGCTATGTCTCGGTCATCCGTTTCTCAAACACCATGTAGTGCAAGAAAACCAACGGAGGAGATCGAGTCTTGTGGGGAAAAGTGCGCAAACCTCTGCAGAGTGTACAAACTAATCATGATTAGCCGTGTCCCCGGTTATGGACATCTTGAGTATCTAGTTCTTGGATTATCCTGTTGATCTCGTCACGTTACTTTAAATGAATATTGTTGGGTTTAATGATGTTACTTAATTGGGATTGAGAATGCTGTCAACCATTCTCAATGTTCAACAACCACCATGATAGTTAAATAAATTTATTCCTTTGCAGTAGGGAAAAATTGGCTTTTCGCAAAAACATTATAACCATAGAGCTTTTCCACCAGCCATATATGCATATAGTGATAGCCATTGTTCATCATTTTCTCTATGGTGTGAATTTGCCAGTACATTCAATGTACTGACCCGTTTCGGGCTGCAACGTCTCATGTTGCAGGTTTCTTACGACGAGTAAGTGATACGTTAGGGTTACGATTTCTACACTCAACTTTGCCGTTGGTGTTGATGGGAATCCACAACCTTGTTACTTCCGCTATTTTGGATTTGAGGTAATAGTATTTACGTTACTTTTACATGTGATTTACCTCTGTTATAAATCCTCGAGTATTGTGTGTGTCAGCATACCGATCCAGGGATGACACTTAAGCACAGAGACTTGACCCATTCGGGTCGGGTCGCTACACCAGAGAGCGAGGTCAATTTTTTGACATATTCAGAATGGCCTCAAATTTTGCAAGCGAGCTGGTATGCCCACTCCCACACTGAATCCAAAAATTAGTCGTATTTCGACACCAATAACACGTTGAGTCACGTCCGGTCAATTTTTTAGGTGTTTTCACCGAAAAATGTAGAAAATTCGTAAAGTGGTAAAAAAAACCATGAAACTTGTCATGCATCCTAGTCATGATGGTAGAACACTATGAAAAAAATTTGGGTTCATTTGAAGGATGTCGAAAAAAAACTACTCTTCAGACGGGGCGTTTGCTCCTACCCGAACGGTATCCGGAGAACGTGGTCAATTTTTTGACATATTCAAAATGGCCTCAAATTTTGCAAGTGAGCTGATATGCCCACTCCCACACTGAATCCAAAAATTGATCGTATTTCAACACCAATATCACGTTGCGTCACGTCCGGTCAGTGTTTTAGGTGTTTTCACCAAAAAATGTAGAAAATTCATAAAGTGGCAAAAAGGTACGAAAGTTGTCATGCATCCTAGTCATGATGGTAGATATTAATAATGTAATTTGGGCTCATTTGAAGGATGTCAAAAAAATAATGTAGATAGTACTAATGTAATTTGACTGAGGTGAGACTAAATTTGCATAGTGTGGCAAATAATAAAAAATAAGACATATAGTAATGATGTGATTTGAGTTTACACTGCTTGAAGCACTGACGCACTGCCTGGACAGTGTAATGAGCTTACACTGTCCGGGCAGTACGGCAGTGCCGCCCCTGGCAGTGCAAAGTCAAACCAAATTACTACTAACTGTCTGATATAGCAATGTGCACGAAAGCGGGTATATAAGCCGGTCGTGGCGTCCCTCGGGGCGCGAGGTGGGACTAAAAAAATGCCCCTTCCACCTCCCCCCGTGCCGTGACTCATAGAAGACAAAAAATAGTGATGCAAAAAAATATGCCCGCATGTGGTTGCAGGCCACAACTGCGCTTAATCGGTCCGGCCCGATCAAGCCGGATGGCGAAAGGGCTGGCCTTTTGGCCCAGTTACGGCCTGCAGCACAGTCAAACGGGGCAAAGGCGGGACGGGGCGGGAATTAGAGGAGTTCGAAAGTGAGGTGGGAGGCAGGTATTTAAGGCGGTGGCGGCGTCGTTCGGCGGGCAAGGTGGGACTAAACTTCAGTCCTAACCCCCGCCGACCCTGCCCCCGCACCGGGCGCACAATCAACGGGCCGGCCCACGTGCGCCCTCGCGCACAGTCACTGGGCCGGCCAACGCGCGGCGTCGAAGTTTTTTTGTTTATTCTTTATTGTTTCAAAAATAATATTAAGTTTTTTAACAAATGTTCTGTAATTTATGAAAAGTCCTACGTATTGTATAAATGTTCTATAATTTATGTAATGTTCATTATTTTTGTGTGTGTTTTGCATTAATGGCTAAAGTAGTTTTCATAATAGTAAAGAGGTTTTTATTATAATTTATAAGTAATAATAATTTGGAAAATACCCTTCTTAAAAAACACTACTTGATATGGAATTTATTAAGTAGTTATGTTAAAAACAATACTTAATATATAATTTATTATGTAATTATATTAAAAACACTACTTAATATAGAATTGAATTCACGGAGAAAACCATAAGAAATTCATACGGTGTCGGAAAATTATGAAAACTTGCACGCATGATGGCCTTGGTGATGAGTGCGTGTGGAAAAAATTTGGGGTCCACCGGCTGAGTCAGAAAAGAAAACGCAGTACGGGGCTGACATCCTTCATATCCGATCAGTGCCGGTTGCATGGGTGGTACGAGGTGGCATGCACGAAACGTCACCCAATTTTGGGAGGCAGTGGGCATGCCCATCTTAGGGCCCCACACAAGATTTGAATGAATTCGGACACCAAACGCACGTTGCGTCACGCTCGGTCGGTGTTTTCGATGTGTTTCACGGAGAAAACCATAAGAAATTC
>NC_057800.1:445547080-445569902 GCF_018294505.1 Triticum aestivum | reverse complement strand
AAATTCATACGGTGTCAGAAAATTATGAGAACTTGCACGCATGATGGCCCTGGTGATGAGTGCGTGTGGAAAAAATTTGGGGTCCACCGGCTGAGTCAGAAAAGAGAACATAGTACGGGGCTGACATCCTTCATATCCGATCAGTGCCGGTTGCATGGGTAGTACGAGGTGGCATGCACGAAACGTCACCCAATTTTAGGAGGCAGTGGGCATGCCCATCTTAGGGCCCCACGCAAGATTTGAACGAATTCGAACACCAAACGCACGTTGCGTCACGCCCGATCAGTGTTTTCGGTGCGTTTCATGGAGAAAACCATAAGAAATTCATACAGTTTCGTTAAAGTACAATGCATGTTTTTAATAAATGCATCATGGGCCAGCCGGTGGTAGTTTTACGGGATGGGCCAAGGGGCCCACTATGGCGTGACCACGTCTATGATGCCGTACGTGCGTGAATGGCATGGAAACCATGCCGCCATTACCTCGCCCCAGGACCGCCTAACCCCGCCGCCTCCACGCGCGTCCTCACCCCGATCCGACGGTCGCACCGCCGTGGCCGTCCCTGTTGGAAATATGCCCTAGAGGCAATAATAAAAGTGTTATTATTATATTTCTTTGTTCATGATAATAGTCTTTTATTCATGCTATAATTGTATTATCCGGAAATCGTAATACATGTGTGAATACATAGACCACAATATGTCCCTAGTGAGCCTCTAGTTGACTAGCTCGTTGTGATCAACAGATAGTCATGGTTTCCTGGCTATGGACATTGGATGTCATTGATAACGGGATCACATCATTAGGAGAATGATGTGATGGACAAGACCCAATCCTAAGCCTAGCACAAAGATCGTGTAGTTCGTTTGCTAGAGCTTTGCCAATGTCAAGTATCTCTTCCTTTGACCATGAGAGCGTGTAACTCCTGGATACCGTAGGAGTGCTTTGGGTGTATCAAACGTCACAACGTAACTGGGTGACTATAAAGGTGCACTACAGGTATCTCCGAAAGTATCTATTGTTTTATGCGGATCGAGACTGGGATTTGTCACTCCGTGTAAACGGAGAGGTATCTCTGGGCCCACTTGGTAGGACATCATCATAATGTGCACAATGTGACCAAGGGGTTGATCACGGGATGATGTGTTACGGAACGAGTAAAGAGACTTGCCGGTAACGAGATTGAACAAGGTATCGGTATACCGACGATCGAATCTCGGGCAAGTAAAATACCGCTAGACAAAGGGAATTGTATACGGGATCGATTGAGTCCTTGACATCGTGGTTCATCCGATGAGATCATCATGGAACATGTGGGAGCCAACATGGGTATCCAGATCCCGCTGTTGGTTATTGACCGGAGAACGTCTCGGTCATGTCTACATGTCTCCCGAACCCGTAGGGTCTACACACTTAAGGTTCGATGACGCTAGGGTTATAAAGGAAGTTTGTATGTGGTTACCGAATGTTGTTCGGAGTCCCGGATGAGATCCCGGACGTCACGAGGAGTTCCGGAATGGTCCGGAGGTAAAGATTTATATATGGGAAGTCCTATTTTGGCCACCGAAAAATGTTCGGGATTTTTCGGTATTGTACCGGGAAGGTTCTAGAAGGTTCCGGAGTGGGGCCCACCTGCATGGGGGGACCCACATGAACGTGAGTAGTGGGGGAAAGGCCCCACACCCCTGGTCAAGGCGCACCAAGATCCCCCCTTAGAAGGAATAAGATCATATCCCGAAGGGATAAGATCAAGATCCCTAAAAAGGGGGGATAACAATCGATGGGGAAGGAAATGATGGGATTTCTTTCCTCCCACCTTGGCCAACGCCCCAATGGACTTGGAGGGCAAGAAACCAGCCCCTCCACCCCTATATATAGTGGGGAGGCGCATGGGAGCTTAACACAAGCCAAGGCGCAGCCCCTCCCCTCCCCAACACCTCTCCTCCTCCGTATATGCTTGGCGAAGCCCTGTCGGAGTACTGCTGCACCAACTACACCATGCCGTCGTGCTGCCGTTGGAGCAATCTTCCTCAACCTCTCCTTCCCCCTTGCTGGATCAAGAAGGAGGAGACGTCTCCCGTCCCGTACGTGTGTTGAACGCGGAGGTGCTGTCCGTTCAGCATGGACATCGGTGATCCGAATCACGTTCGAGTACGACTCCATCATCACCATGTTGGAAATATGCCCTAGAGGCAATAATAAAAGTATTATTATTATATTTCCTTGTTCATGATAATTGTCTTTTATTCATGCTATAACTGTATTATCCGGAAATCGTAATACACGTGTGAATACATAGACCACAATATGTCCCTAGTGAGCCTCTAGTTGACTAGCTCGTTGTGATCAACAGATAGTCATGGTTTCCTGGCTATGGACATTGGATGTCGTTGATAACGGGATCACATCATTAGGAGAATGATGTGATGGACAAGACCCAATCCTAAGCATAGCACAAAGATCGCGTAGTTCGTTTGCTAGAGCTTTGCCAATGTCAAGTATCTCTTCCTTTGACCATGAGATCGTGTAACTCCTGGATACCGTAGGAGTGCTTTGGGTGTATCAAACGTCACAACGTAACTGGGTGACTATAAAGGTGCACTACAGGTATCTCCGAAAGTATCTATTGTTTTATGCGGATCGAGACTGGGATTTGTCACTCCGTGTAAACGGAGAGGTATCTCTGGGCCCACTCGGTAGGACATCATCATATGCGCAATGTGACCAAGGAGTTGATCACGGGATGATGTGTTACGGAACGAGTAAAGTGACTTGCCGGTAACGAGATTGAACAAGGTATCGATATACCGACGATCGAATCTCGGGCAAGTAAAATACCGCTAGACAAAGGGAATTGTATACGGGATCGATTGAGTCCTTGACATCGTGGTTCATCCGATGAGATCATCGTGGAACATGTGGGAGCCATCATGGGTATCCAGATCCCGCTGTTGGTTATTGACCGGAGAACGTCTCGGTCATGTCTGCATGTCTCCCGAACCCGTAGGGTCTACACACTTAAGGTTCGATGACGCTAGGGTTATAAAGGAAGCTTGTATGTGGTTACCGAATGTTGTTCGGAGTCCCGGATGAGATCCCGGATGTCACGAGGAGTTCTGGAATGGTCCGGAGGTAAAGATTTATATATAGTAAGTCCTGTTTCGGCCATCGGGACAAGTTTCGGGGTCATCGGTATTGTACCGGGACCACCGGAAGGGTCCCGGGGGCCCACCGGGTGGGGCCACCTGCCCCGGGGGGCCACATGGGCTGTAGGGGGTGCGCCTTGGCCTACATGGGCCAAGGGCACCAGCCCCAAGAGGCCCATGCGCCTAGGGAACCCTAGAGGGAAGAGTCCTCAAGGGGGAAGGCACCTCCGAGGTGCCTTGGGGAGGATGGACTCCTCCCCCCCCCTCTTGGCCGCACCCCTTTCTTGGAGGAAGGGGCAAGGCTGCGCCTCCCCCCTCTCCCTTGCCCCTATATATAGTGGAGGGGAGGGAGGGCATCCATACCTGAGCCCTTGGCGCCTCCCTCCCTCCCGTGACACCTCCTCCTCTCCCGTAGGTGCTTGGCGAAGCCCTGCAGGATTGCCACGCTCCTCCATCACCACCACGCCGTTGTGCTGCTGGATGGAGTCTTCCTCAACCTCTCCCTCTCTCCTTGCTGGATCAAGGCGTGGGAGACATCATCGAGCTGTACGTGTGTTGAACGCGGAGGTGCTGTCCGTTCGGCACTTGATCATCGGTGATTTGAATCACGACGAGTACGACTCCATCAACCCCGTTCACTTGAACGCTTCCGCTTAGCGATCTACAAGGGTATGTAGATGCACTCTCCTTCTACTCGTAGCTGGTTTCTCCATAGATAGATCTTGGTGACATGTAGGAAAATTTTGAATTTCTGCTACGTTCCCCAACAGTGGCATCATGAGCTAGGTCTATTGCGTAGATTCTTTGCACGAGTAGAACACAAAGTAGTTGTGGGCGTTGATGTTGTTCAATATGCTTACCGTTACTAGTCCAATCTTGTTTCGACGGTATTGTGGGATGAAGCGGCCCGGACCGACCTTACGCGTACTCTTACGTGAGACAGGTTCCACCGATTGACATGCACTTGGTGCATAAGGTGGCTAGCGGGTGCCAGTCTCTCCCACTTTAGTCGGAACGGATTCGATGAAAAGGGTCCTTATGAAGGGTAAATAGCAATTGGAATATCACGTTGTGGTTTTGCGTAGGTAAGAAACGTTCTTGCTAGAAACCCATAGCAGCCACGTAAAACATGCAAACAACAATTAGAGGACGTCTAACTTGTTTTTGCAGGGTATGCTATGTGATGTGATATGGCCAAAAGGATGTGATGAATGATATATGTGATGTATGAGATTGATCATGTTCTTGTAATAGGATTCACGACTTGCATGTCGATGAGTATGACAACCGGCAGGAGCCATAGGAGTTGTCTTTATTTATTGTATGACCTGCGTGTCATTGAAGAACGCCATGTAAACTACTTTACTTTATTGCTAAACGCGTTAGTCATAGAAGTAGAAGTAGTCGTTGGCGTGACAACTTCATGAAGACACGATGATGGAGATCATGATGATGGAGATCATGGTGTCATGCCGGTGACAAGATGATCATGGAGCCCCGAAGATGGAGATCAATGGAGCTATATGATATTGGCCATATCATGTCACAACTATATAATTGCATGTGATGTTTATTATGTTTATGCATCTTGTTTACTTAGGACGACGGTAGTAAATAAGATAATCCCGTACAAAATTTCAAGAAGTGTTCTCCCCTAACTGTGCACCGTTGCTACAGTTCGTCGCTTCTAAGCACCACGTGATGATCGGGTGTGATGGATTCTTACGTTCACATACAACGGGTGTAAGACAGTTTTACACAGCGAAAACACTTAGGGTTAACTTGACGAGCCTAGCATGTGCAGACATGGCCTCGGAACACGGAGACCGAAAGGTCGAGCATGAGTCGTATAGTAGATACGATCAACATGAAGATGTTCACCGATGATGACTAGTCCGTCTCACGTGATGATCGGACACGGCCTAGTTGACTCGGATCATGTAATCACTTAGATGACCAGAGGGATGTCTATCTGAGTGGGAGTTCATAAGATGAACTTAATTATCTTGAACATAGTCAAAAGACCTTTTGCAAATTATGTCGTAGCTCGCGCTATAGTTCTACTGTTTAGATATGTTCCTAGAGAAAATTATAGTTGAAAGTTGATAGTAGCGATTATGCGATCAGTAGAAAGCTTATGTCCTTAATGCACCGCTCAGTGTGCTGAACCCCAAACGTCGTTTGTGGATGTTGTGAACATTGGACATACACGTCTTGATAACTACGTGATAGTTCAGTTAAACGGTTTAGAGTTGAGGCACTAAAGACGTTTTCGAAACATCGCGGAACATATGAGATGTTTCGAGGGCTGAAATTAGGATTTCAGGCTCGTGCCCACGTCAAGAGGTATAAGACCTCCGACGATTTTCTTAGCCTGCAAACTAAGGGAGAAAAGCTCAATCGTTGAGCTTGTGCTCAGATTGTCTGAGTACAACAATCACTTGAATCGAGTGGGAGTTGATCTTCCAGATGAGATATTTGATGTTTCTCCAAAGTCATTGCCACCAAGCTGCTAGAGCTTCGTGATGAACTATAACATATCAGGGATAGATATGATGATCCTTGAGGTATTCGCGATGTTTGACTCCGCGAAAGTAGAAATCAAAAGGGAGCATCAATCGTTGATGGTTAGTAAAACCACTAGTTTCAAGAAGGGCAAGGGCAAGAAGGGATACTTCATGAAACGGCAAATCAGCTGCTGCTCTAATGAAGAAACCCGAGGTTAAACCCAAACCCGAGACTAAGTGCTTCTGTAATAAGGGGAACAACCACTGGAGCAAGATTACCCTAGATACTTGGTGGATGAGAAGGCTGGCAAGGTCGATAGAAGTATATTGGATGTACATTATGTTAATGTGTACTTTACTAGTACTCCTAGTAGCACCAGGGTATTAAGATACCGGTTCGGTTGCTAAGTGTTAGTAACTCGAAATAAAAGCTACGGCATAAACGGAGACTAGCTAAAGGTGAGCTGACGATATATGTTGGAAGTTTTTCCAAGGTTGATATGATCAAGCATCGCACGCTCCCTCTACCACCGAGATTGGTGTTTGCGTTGAGCATAGACATGATTGGATTATGTCTATCGCAATACGGTTATTCATTTAAGGAGAATAATGGTTACTCTATTTATTTGAATAATACCTTCAATGGTCTTGCACCTAAAGGAATGGTTTATTGAATCTCGATCGTAGTGATACACATTTTCATGCCAAAAGATATAAGATAGTAATGATAGTACCACTTACTTGTGGCACTGCCATGTAAGTCATATTGGTATAAAACGCATGAAGAAGCTCCATGTTGATGGATCTTTGGACTCACTCGTTTTTGAAAAGTTTGAGGCATGCGAACCATGTCTATTGGTGTATACGCATGAAGAAACTCCATACAGATGGATCATTTGGACTCACTTGATTTTGAATCACTTGAGATATGCAAATCATACCACATAGGCAAGATGACTGAAAAGCCTCGGTTTCAGTAAAATGGAACAAGATAGCAACTTGTTGGAAGCAACACATTTTGATGTGTGCAGTCCAATGAGTGCTCAGGCATGCAGTGAATATCGTTATGTTCTTACTTCACAGATGATTTGAGTAGATGTTGAGTATATTTACTTGATGAAACACAAGTCTGAATTATTGAATGGTTCAAGTAATTTCAGAGTAAAGTTGAAGATCATCGTGACAAGAGGATAAAATGTCTATGATAAGATCATAGAGATGAGTATCTGAGTTACGAGTTTTGGCACACAATTAAGACATTGTGGAAATTGTTTTGCAATTAATACCGCCTGGAACACCATAGTGTGATGGTGTGTCCGAACATCATAGTTGCACCCTATTGGATATGATGCGTACCATGATGTCTCTTATCGAATTACCACTATCGTTCATGGGTTAGGCATTAGAGACAACCACATTCACTTTAAATAGGGCACCACGTAATTCCGTTGAGACGACACCGTTTGGAGAAACCTAAGTTGTCGTTTCTTAAAGGTTTGGGGCTGCGACGCTTATGTGAAAAAGTTTCAGGATTAAGCTCGAACCCAAAGCGGATAAAATACATCTTCATAGGACACCCAAAACAGTTGGGTATACCTCCTAATTCAGATCCGAAAGCAATATGAATTGTTTCTACAATCGGGTCCTTTCTCGAGGAAAGGTTTCTCTCCAAAGAGTTGAGTGGGAGGATGGTGGAGACTTGATGAGGTTATTGAACCATCACTTCAACCAGTGTGTAGCAGGGCACAGGAAGTTGTTCCCGTGGCACCTACACCAATTGAAGTGGAAGCTTATGATATTGATCATGAAGTTTCGGATCAAATCACTGTCGTGCCTCGTAGGGTGACAAGGATACGTGCTACTTCAGAGTGGTACGGTAATCCTGTCTTAGAAGTCATGTTGCTGGACAACAATGAACCTACAAGCTATGGAGAAGCGATGGTGGGCCCGGATTCTGATAAATGGCTCGAGGCCATAAAATTCGAGAACGGATCCATGGACTTTGGTGGACTTGCCCGATGATCGGCAAGCCATTAAGATAAATGGATCTTTAAGAAGAAGACGGACGTGGATGGTAATGTCACCGTCCATGAAGCTCGACTTGTGGCGAAAAGTTTTTCACAAGTTCAAGGAGTTGACTACGATGAGATTTTCTCATCCGTAGCGATGCTTAAAGTTCGTCGGATTCATGTTAGCATTAGCTGTATTTATGAAATCTGGCAGATGGATATCAAAACGAGTTTCCTTACCAGTTTTCGTGAGGAAAGATTGTAGGTAATACAATCAGAAAGTTTTTGTCGATCCTAAGGATGCTAAAAGGTATGCTAGCTCCAGCGATCCTTCTAAGGACTGGAGTGAGCATCTCGGAGTTGGAATGTATGCTTTGATGATGATCAAAGATTTTGGGTTTGTACAAAGTTTATGAGAAACTTGTATTTCCAAAGAAGTGAGTGGGAGCACTATAGAATTTTTGATGAGTATATGTTGATCAGAAATGATGTAGAATTTCTAGAAAGCATATAGGGTTATTTGAAAGGTGTTTTTCAATAGAAAACCTGGATTAAGCTACTTGAACATTGAGCATCGAGGATAGATCAAAATGCTTAATAATACTTTCAAAATGAGCATATACCTTGACATGATCTTGAAGGTGTTCAAGATGGATCAGTCAAAGAAGAAGTTCTTGCCTGAGTTGTAAGGTACGAAGTTAAGACTTAAAGCTCGACCATGGCAGAATAGAGAGAAAGGACGAAGGTCGTCCCCTATGCTTAAGATGTAGGCTCTTCAGTATGCTATGCTGTGTACCGCACCTGAAGTGTGCCTTGCCATGAGTCAGTCAAGGGGTACAAGAGTGATCCATGAATGGCTCACAGGACAGCGGTCAAAGTTATCCTTAGTAACTAGTGGACTAAGGAATTTTCTCAATTATGGAGGTGGTAAAAGAGTTCGTCGTAAAGGGTTACGTCGATGCAAGCTTAACACCTATCCGGATAGCTCTGAGTAGAGAGACCGGATACATATAATGGAGCAATAATTTAGAATAGCTCCAAGCAGAACAGTTATTTGGAATAGCTCCAAATAGAACGTGGGAGCTACATCTAGGAGATGACATAGAGATTTGTAAAGCACATACGGATCTGAAAGGTTCAGACCCGTTGACTAAAACCTCTCTCACAAGCAACATGATCAAACATAAAACTCATTGAGTGTTAATCACATAGTGATGTGAACTAGACTACTGACTCTAGTAAACTCTTGGGTATTAGTCACATGGTGATGTGACCTGTCAGTGTTAATCACATGGTGATGTGAACTAGATTATTGACTCTAGTGCAAGTGGGAGACTGTTGGAAATATGCCCTAGAGGCAATAATAAAAGTGTTATTATTATATTTCTTTGTTCATGATAATAGTCTTTTATTCATGCTATAACTGTATTATCCGGAAATCGTAATACACGTGTGAATACATAGACCACAATATGTCCCTAGTGAGCCTCTAGTTGACTAGCTCGTTGTGATCAACAGATAGTCATGGTTTCCTGGCTATGGACATTGGATGTCGTTGATAACGGGATCACATCATTAGGAGAATGATGTGATGGACAAGACCCAATCCTAAGCCTAGCACAAAGATCGTGTAGTTCGTTTGCTAGAGCTTTGCCAATGTCAAGTATCTCTTCCTTTGACCATGAGAGCGTGTAACTCCTGGATACCGTAGGAGTGCTTTGGGTGTATCAAATGTCACAACGTAACTGGGTGACTATAAAGGTGCACTACAGGTATCTCCGAAAGTATCTATTGTTTTATGCGAATCGAGACTGGGATTTGTCACTCCGTGTAAACAGAGAGGTATCTCTGGGCCCACTCGGTAGGACATCATCATAATGTGCACAATGTGACCAAGGGGTTGATCACGGGATGATGTGTTACGGAACGAGTAAAGAGACTTGCCGGTAACGAGATTGAACAAGGTATCGGTATACCGACGATCGAATCTCGGGCAAGTAAAATACCGCTAGACAAAGGGAATTGTATACGGGATCGATTGAGTCCTTGACATCGTGGTTCATCCGATGAGATCATCGTGGAACATGTGGGAGCCATCATGGGTATCCAGATCCCACTGTTGGTTATTGACCGGAGAACGTCTCGGTCATGTCTGCATGTCTCCCGAACCCGTAGGGTCTACACACTTAAGGTTCGATGATGCTAGGGTTATAAAGGAAGCTTGTATGTGGTTACTGAATGTTGTTCAGAGTCCCGGATGAGATCCCGGACGTCACGAGGAGTTCCGAAATGGTCCGGAGGTAAACATTTATATATAGGAAGTCCTGTTTCGGCCATCGGGACAAGTTTCGGGGTCATTGGTATTGTACCGGGACCACCGGAAGGGTCCCGGGGGCCCACCGGGTGGGGCCACCTGCCCCGGGGGGCCACATGGGCTGTAGGGGGTGCGCCTTGGCCTACATGGGCCAAGGGCACCAGCCCCAAGAGGCCCATGCGCCTAGGGAACCCTAGAGGGAAGAGTCCTCAAGGGGGAAGGCACCTCCGAGGTGCCTTGGGGAGGATGGACTCCTCCCCCCCTCTTGGCCGCACCCCTTTCTTGGAGGAAGGGGCAAGGCTGCGCCTCCCCCCTCTCCCTTGCCCCTATATATAGTGGAGGGGAGGGAGGGCATCCATACCTGAGCCCTTGGCGCCTCCCTCCCTCCCGTAACACCTCCTCCTCTCCCGTAGGTGCTTGGCGAAGCCCTGCAGGATTGCCACGCTCCTCCATCACCACCACGCCGTTGTGCTGCTGGATGGAGTCTTCCTCAACCTCTCCCTCTCTCCTTGCTGGATCAAGGCGTGGGAGACATCGTCGAGCTGTACGTGTGTTGAACGCGGAGGTGTTGTCCGTTCGGCACTTGATCATCGGTGATTTGAATCACGACGAGTACGACTCCATCAACCCCGTTCACTTGAACGCTTCCGCTTAGCGATCTACAAGGGTATGTAGATGCACTCTCCTTCTACTCGTAGCTGGTCTCTCCATAGATAGATCTTGGTGACGCGTAGGAAAATTTTGAATTTCTGCTACGTTCCCCAACAGTCCCAACTCCCTTCCCTGCTGGCCTGACGGCGGCCATACACTCCGGCATCTGCGCGCGCGACTTGGATCTCAGGCCGGGCCGGGCCGTCTCGGCAAAGTCGCCCGCACCCAGAACCCTAGGACGGGCCGTCGGCCAGCGCGGTGGTGTGGGCAGAGGGCGTGCGGCTGCCATGACTAACCCACACCGGGTGGGGTTAGCCAACGGGGGCTGCCGGTGCATGTCGAGGCACCGAAAGGTGTGGTATTAAACCATATGTAATGTTTTTTGAATCTCGTAACTAGTTAGACACCTGTCGTCTTATTTAGAATGCAAGAATTGGGAGATGTGTACTGCTCGGTTGAGAAGTGGTGCGAATTGGTGGCAAAATTCACACCCAGACAGCGCATGATGCTACGTGGCACAAATTTAGACAGTATGTTGAGAATTCCTTCAGTGAAAATGAGGAAAAAATTATTGGAATTTATGATTACAACGTATGATAGTAGAACAAAGCGATTTATTATTCGGCCAAATACTGACGGCATCAATGTGCTTAATGAAGATGTTTATGACATATTCGGGCTACGTAACGATAGTGATGATGTCAGTAGCATGATAGCAACAGTACAACTAGATGCCAAAAAATTGTTCCGAATCGGTTTCTAGACAAAAGAACAGGCCTAATCCTCATCGATGAGTTGATAAAAAATATTGTTGATACTCAGTCATATGATGATGATTTTGTGAGAAGGGCTGTACTGGTTCTTATGGGTACAGTCTTAGCACCACAATCCACCAAATTTGTTCCTTATCGTTATTACAAAATGGTGGAGGACGTGAACGCTATCAAGTCATACAATTGGAACGATTTCACATTGGGGGTGTGCATGGATGCTATTAAAAAAAGGTCGAAGATCTTCAAAAATTCAAGTGGCCTATCGGAAACTTGCCTCTTCTTCAGGTACAAGTCATTTCGTAATAGTTGTATGTAAATATATTTTTTATGTGATCTATGTGTCTGACTAGTTGTGTTTACTATCATGCAGTATATATACTGGGGAAAAGTTGAGCCAATTGGTGTGGATACATTTGATCCTTTGTCTCGTGAATACCCACTAATGCTTAACTGGCTAGAAACGTAAGGGAAAAATCGAGACGACTATGATAACATGCACGGGCGGGTCATCCACAATGTAAGTCAATAAGTATAGTCCTTATTGATTTCACATAGTAATTAAGTATATTTGTTATTTAATTTAATTTATTGTTTGTTGTACAGATTGAAAACTGCGCTAGCGAAGAGTACAGACGTGCTAAGGTAGCACGTGAAGGGACTGTCCCAGAGGAAGAAACGAAGAAACCTAAATGGAGAGGTGGTGGCAGGAGTAGAAAGCCAAGCACATCCGCGGTTTCATCGAACACGACTTATAGTATGGACCGTGTGATGACATGCATAAAGCTGCTTCACAAGGAGGTTCTCAATATACCCAAAAGATGTGCACAGGTAATTTAGAAGTTGTATTGAACTTTTTTAATTGTTCAACTACTTATCGTGTTTCATTTGTGTTTGTAGATGATAATGAAAAAGTTGAACACGAAAGGTGTGCTGTACAAACCCAATAAGAGGGGCAACAATGATGAATTTGATAATGTAGGTGAAGGAGTTGGGATGGAGAATGGCCAGTACAAGTCATCAAAATATTGGCCAGATATTGAATCACCTACGGATGTAAAGATAGGAACATCTTTCACGGGTATGAATGATACCTCCGTGCCCGTTGATGACACGGGTGCTCCGGCGATGACACCGGGTAAAGGTGAACCTACTGATCCTTTCATTATAGACGATAATGGAAACTCTCCATCTTCGGCATCAACTGTACGTACAAAAGACTTTCCGTCTATGTCCCGAACCCCGCAGAATGCTGATATTTCTGTTGAGTCTATGGATGCTTTGTCACCAACAAAGTCCGAAGACACGTTTGAGATTTTCCCGACAGAGAGCAACATAGGTAATGGTGAAGTCAGTAAGGAAAATGAAGGTAAGCGCAAAAGAAAAAAGTCGAAATATTGTCAACCCCCCTAAGACCTTCTCATTACCCGCAAGAAACGTGTTAAAAAAAGTAAGTCAAATACTACTTTATAATTCATTCACACGTTATGTAATTTTTTTATTATATAACTGACTGTAGCTGCATTGTTTTAGATCTATTTGCATCGTCACCACATTCAATTCTAGCAAGTTCTCTTAATATGACTCCGGATCACATAGAGGCAGCCAGAGTTTTTGTTGAGACTCTCGCATCGTCAAAGAAGCATGCACACGGAACCGTGGTTGATGTGCCGCCATCAGATGGGGACATATGCACACCAGCTATGCTTCATGATGTCCTGACGTTTAAATGGTTGAATGGCGCTGTAAGTATGAGTTTGGTTTTAATAAAACTCTCATTTGTACTTCACAAGTTGATAGAAATTTTTTGTTTATGTATGCAGATCATCAATGCATATTGTAAACACCTACAACACCGTGATTTTTCTGATCGTTACATATTAACACATGGTTCCCCAAATTTATGTTGAATGGGGCAAGGGAAAAGATCAAGTCAGTAAATGATTTAGACTTAGAGAATGTTACAAAGAAAACGAAAGTCCTCGCAAGAGTAATGGATGAGTATTTCAGACGGGACAAGGTAGTGCTTTCATATTTATTTGTTTTTATTAGTCATTACTATTTAATTGCACTAACATGATTTGGTTACTATGTAGGCGTATTTTGCTATGCACGTTAATGATAATCATTGGATAACCATAGTGATGCACATCGTCAAGTAGGAGTTTCAAGTTCTTGACTCAAATTCTAAAGGCGCAATTAGCCAAAGAATTCACAATATGATTGCCACCCTGGTACGCTATAATTTTCGCACTCGCATCCAGAAAAATATTGGGTCATACATTAAATTCTGGTTTTGTTAATTTGTTTCAGAGAGCTGAAATTTCTAAGGATATTATGAAGGCCAACTCAACTCTTGAAGCAAATAAATTTCCAGATGTCTCATCGTGGCCAATTAATGAGTATAAAATGCCGAGACAAAAAGATGGGTAAGTTAAATGAGTACAAGCAAGTGCATGCTACATCATAAGCTGATCACACATGTTTACTGCAAAGTGTCTTGTGGACTTTTTGTGACGTGGTGCATAAAATATTGGGACGGGGATCGCTGGACACATGAATTTGACCACGAAGAGATTAATGCGTCAAGGCCACGTATTGTCGCGGAAATTATTTTTTCAGAGGTGAACAAATTAGAGAAGGTCAAGATGAAAATTGTTAAAATCACGGAGAAGGAATAGGTATTAGCATCGGTAGGGTTTTAGTCCCGTAGAAGGTTTCCCTGCCATTGTTGGATACTTTGATCGATTGTAATGCGTCATGGCACTGGGACAGATTTCGACAATTTTTCACGTTTTATTTATCGCTTTCGTGTGAGACTAAACATTTAAATGCGTGTGGGCAAGTAATATTTTTGCTGTGCTAAAATGTATCAGTTTGCGGCTGCGATGTTATATGTACTGTTGTTGTTTGTATTCGCGGCGGTCATTTATTTATTAAAAAATATCCTCGCCGTCCTGAGTTGACGCGATGTGGACAAAACTGCACAATATCCCATGGCGATTCTGATGGCAGCAACAGCATTGGATCCGACGAATATTCCATCCCAGCCCATGCGGTGGCCGACAGCCGAGGCAGTGGTGGGCCCGCGCAGTCCAGCTAGTGCGGGCTGGCGCGATTCGCCGTGCGCCACGCGCGCGTCCGGTGGCCCAGCAGCCTACCGAGCGACAATCGCGGGCCCGGTGGCAGACGTCTTGTCCCGCCCCACCGAGCGGGCACATGCAAAGATCCCGAGGAGGATTTATGGTGATCTGTCGGCCCATTAATAACGTGCGTCGGGCGTGTGGGCCGGTCCTTTAATGCCTCTTCGTGTGAGGATGGGGACGCTGGCGCGTTGTGCCGACTAGGTTTATATAGTCCCACCTCGCCCGGGGAGAGACGCGACGACCGGTTTATATACCCGCGTCGTCGCCATCTCACAAGCTCACTACAGAACACTAATAAATGCCCCGTTGTACGCCGTGGCCTCCCCGCTCGGTGGCCGAAAGGCCTCTTAGAAGGCGTTATAGTATACTGTCCGTGCGCGCGCTCGGCCACGGCTGGGCGTTTTTTTTAATATTTTTTCACATAGATTAAATTTTAAAAATGTTAAACAGTTGACAAAGTCATGACAGCAGTAACACATTCATACAAATATATCATGTTTCACACATAATAATAAAAATCGCATGTCTCATAACATTGAACAAGGGGGTATAAAGAATAAATTCAAAGTGCCATGTCTTTTATCCTTAAACAAATAAACTGAAAGTGCCATGTCACATTAGAATCGAACAAATTAACCAAAATAAAGCAACAAATAGTACGACATACTAATTGAACTCTGTCCCAGTGCCTTCCATTGATTATGAATACTTCATCTTTATGTCCGGTTCCTACATAACAAATTGTAAACAACTCATCAGACAATTGTAAAGAGAGAAACAAAAAATAATTAAAATAATGTAAAACTTACTTTTCATTCTCAAGGCACGTTTGCCGTCTATGGCCCTCTTTCTTACAAATGACACAAAGAGAACCGGATTTTCTCTCAAACAATGATTTTGGTCTTTCATTTCTTATAACATTTGGATCTTTCTTTGCCCGCCCTGTCGTGCTCTGTTTAGGGGTGCCCTTCGTGAAAACTTTCACGGGATCACCTATGACATCAACATGTTGTTCCGGCTCACGTGGCTCCTCATGCACATTTTTTCTAATACCAACAGCATCATCATCAGGGACCTTTTTCTTCACTATTATATTCTGCAGACACTGCATCAACTCATCAAAGACGAATGGATCATTTGAAGCAACATGAAAAGTTTCAGCTCCTGTTATACTGAGTTGACTATAGCGAGCACGCTGCTCTGCCCCTGTCATACCCCAACCAAACATGTCACTCTTCCGATGTGCAGGCAGCCCACCTCTCGCAACTTTCGACATCCTCTTAAGGATGCAACACTTTGGTATTTTAGATATTTTCAGATGAACCAATACATACAGAATGTGTTTGCAAGGCAACCCTTTCCGAAGCATTCGTCCACAACTGCAGTCTATCGTATTCTCAGAGTTTTCAGCTCGATAATTCACGCTGAACTGAAATTTGCGGTTATTTCTCCATGTCACGATGAAGGTGTGGAGTCAACTCCCACTAGCGTCTCACAAATCGCAAGATCTCCTATCTTCTTCAAATCTTGTTGAAGAATATAAAAATTGGAATGAGTGAATACTTTGGCAGCATGCTTCTCAATGTCCTTATATTCCGTGACTGATGGTGGCAATGACTGATTTGAAACACAGTCATCATGCGCCTCGTTCTCACGTAGTCGAACTATGCAGTTCTCATAATGTACAACTAGATCAACAATAGTCATACCACCGTCCAGGTGAAGGTGAAGACAAGAGTTAAGGCTTTCACTCCTCTGATTACTGCGCATACCCAAAAAAACCATCTGACAGATATGATGCTGCCCACAGACCCCTCTTCGTGTACATCCTACGCAGCCACTCTTCTGTTTTATCAGTCTTCCATTTACGGACAAAAGCGTGCCATCTTGCCTCAAAGTTGGCCGGAGAGGTGCAGTAGTACAAGAGTGCCCTGAACTCATTTAGCGATTTATAATTAAGGTGCTTCTGCATATTTTTTTCCACATGCCATGAGCAAAGACGGTGCAACACATCAATCAAAACCAACCGAATAGCTCGTATCATTGCAGCGTCTCCATCTGTGATGATTGACCTTGGCTTCTTTTGACAATTGGCCTTCAGGAATGTCTGGAGCAGTCACACATACGTC
Source organism: Triticum aestivum (assembly GCF_018294505.1). NCBI lineage: Eukaryota > Viridiplantae > Streptophyta > Magnoliopsida > Poales > Poaceae > Triticum > Triticum aestivum. Next base: position 445,553,230 of record NC_057800.1, on the reverse strand, counting down.
GCTTCGGTCTCGTCGGACACAATGGCACAACCAAACACTGTGGTGCAACGATGATTATTTACACCAACAAAGGGGATGAACGACATACCATGTCTGTTCATCTTATACGTGATGTCAAACACAGTCACATCTCCATACAACTGATAGTCCTGCTGCAACTGTGCATTGCACCAAAACATGCTCTTCAAACGGCCCTCCTTATCAAGCACGTACTCAAAGAAAAAGTCTGGATCCTTCTCCTTTCTGCTCCTCATAATCCCGATTGCCGTGTTAGCATCACCCTTCACAATCAACTTCATTTTTTCTCAGCAACATAAGTTGTAGACGTCTCGTCTCAGAAACCCACACTTATCATACGAGCCATACCTGCTAATGAAGTTGTCGACGATGATATGCTTTCTGATCCCAGCTCCTTCCATCGCCAAGATCTCAGCTATCTGGTGATCTCCCATCACTCGATGTGACCGCAGAAATACCACCTCATCTGCTCTAGCCAACAAATGGTTGTGATCATCCATAAAAGTTGCCACGAACCAAACTCCACGTCCTTTGTCCAACTTCATGACTAAATGTGCGTCACACTCGCAACGAGTCTCAGGTCTTAGCCTGCGGATATGGCCCTCCGGGTTTAAACATTTACCGAGACGTTTTCCTGCCCTCGAGCAAACGTATCGCCTATACCGAATAGTGGTTGAAAGACATTTTCCTCGTTTCACTTTATATTTTCTGATACTGAATCCACATTCTTTGGCGTAGTTATTATAGAATATGTAAGCCTCCCACTGTGATGCAAATGTCATACTCATAACCTTCAACTGTGTCTCCAGCGCACGTTGCTGGATTTCAGCCTCCTCGATGTCCATATTAGCCCCATCCTCATGCTCATAGCCATCATCACCACTCCAACCATCGAAGTTAGCCTACAATATTCCACATAAGCAAGTGTAAGTTGTCATTAACAAGTTTTTATTATTGTATGACATCTTAAAGTTTGGACCAAACCTGAATTATGTTATCCGCGAAAGATTCAACACCATGATTTTCCTTGTTCTGGACGTCAATATCCTCCTGCATATAAAAAAAATCAAATGCACATGTAAGTACCCATATGATTCTTCGTCCGACGAAATGAATGTACACGTCACTTACGTTTTCACTACAAGCACCCTCCTCCTTCTTTTGAAAATCTTCCTCAGGTAAATTATTGTACGTGGACCAGGATTCATTGTCGCTGCTACCATCATCATTTTGTACTTTCATTATCATTCATACGATCAACACTATCGCTACCATCCCACTCACTCGCCTCCAAAAACAGATCCGTAAATCCAGTTTCTTTATTCATTGAATGGCCTCACTACCAACACTGCAACATTATAAATAAAAATTGATCTATCATTTTTAAATCAAATTAAATGTACTACGGTCATACCGATGAGTACTTCATATCTAACAAGTGATTGCAGATAATTATTTACAGGTACAATTTTTTTTGACAAACTAGACGGCTTACATGGCAGGTACGTGCACTTCGGCCGGCCTGGCCTGGCTGCGGACGGCGACGACGTTCCCGGAGAGGTTGATCACGAAGTTGCGGGCGGCGACGGCGTCCACGTAGGCCACGTCACCACGAGGACCTGCACGGAGGCCAGCTCACGTACGGCTGGCGACTCCAACAACGTCCACGGTGGCCAGATCCCGGGTGAAGACGGGGAGAATGGTCGGCGATCGGCGGGGAAAGGCGGCGATCGGCCGGATGGGGAGACGTGGGAATTGGCAGCGTGATCACGGATAGATCGGCGGCGAAAGGCGGCGATCGGCGGGTTAGGGCGGCGATCGGCAGGGCGGGGCGACATTGGAATGGGCCGCGTGATCAACGCAGGTCGTGAGTTTTTTTTTCACGCGACGGGAGGGGGTAGATGCGAGCCGGTCGTATCGGCTCGAGACGTGTGGTCGGCTCTACCTGCATGGGTACGCCGCATACGGCGCGGGATAAGTTAAGCACCGTATGCCCAAAATGCCCTTATACATTGGGTTGGGGGGAGGGGGTACCCAAGCAGACCTCTTGTAATATTGCTACCTATGTGTGTTATGCTGGCCTTGTTGGCTTTATAACTTTAAAGCCGGACATGCTTTTTATCTAAAAGAATTGGCGGGAGGTGTGTAGTTCTTGTGCAAGGGAAGAAGACGCAGGAGAGTCGAGAGTGCGGAGGCGCACATGACATGCGAGAAAATTTGTAGATCAGCATTTTGGCCATTCTTTCTCTTTTCTTCCGTGGTGCATCTTTTACTGCACACTGTAATTGCCTGATCAGCTGGCCCAGCAATCAGCACAGCGTAGACAAAGAAGTTTCACTTTCCTAAGCGTCATCGCATATAACCTCACAAGCAAACAGTCATGGAATTATGGAGAATTTACAGCAGAGCAAAGCCCCATGGTTATGAACAGATTACATATCACCAACTGATCTTACATATACAAGCATATGTGTAACACTAACACATCATTCGCCTTCCTCCAAGTCGCTGGTGCAGTGCATCCATGCTATCGCGCCCTTGAAGCTTCGAGCATGCCCGCGAGGTCCCTGGACGCGCGCACGGACTTGTACATCTCGAGGACGAGCCTCTGGCCCAGCTCGTCCGCCTTCTGCCGCACCTGCGCCTGGCTGCGCGACCGGCGCACGGGCACCCGCTTCTGCCACAGCGCCTCCGGGGTCGGCCCGTTCGGCAGCGTGTGCGTCGCCGCCGAGTGCTTCTTGGCCGCGCCGAGCATGGCGTCCACGTACGCGTCCCTTATCCGGCCAAGCACGCGCTTCGGGGCCTTCGCCGCGGCCACGGCCGAGGCCGGCGCCTTGACGCGCACCCGGAACATGCCGCCGAGCCGCACGCCCCACGCCTTGCCGTCGCTGCTGCCGCCGTCCCCGAGCCGCACCAGGTGGCGCGTGCCCCGGCCCGCCGTGGCGCCGTCCACGCGCTGGTACTTGCTCCGGCGCCAGTAGGACCGTATGCCCTTGGTGAACCGTATCGGGAAGGCCTCGGCTTCCATGGTCGTGCACGCTCTCCCCGCTCCTTGGTCGCTCTCGTAGGCTGGGTTTGGTGTATGTTCCGTGACACGGAAGAACTTCTGTTGCTGAATGCTAATCCGACACCGATCTCGATCCTTTTATGCATCCGTTGGCGAGAGCTGCTGCCGTCACGTGCAAACATAAAATATGATCGTCTAAACATGTCTGTAATAAACATTTCATGGAAGGTGCCGGGTGAGTGTGGAGGTGTACAGCAGGTGTTAGCTGAGGTGTTTTCTTGTCCCAGCTCACAAGTTACCGAGAACGGAGGTGTATCTGACCTCCGGACCATACCAATTATTCAACGTGACATGGCATTCCGGCGGGAACAAGTCGTTCGTAGCTCGGATTTGCATTGGCGCTCGGCATATATGATAAGCTACGGTTGCATAGTCACGGTCAGAACTCGGAGACACGGTCTCAAACTGTTGAGTAAATTAACTTGTTCAAATTAAAATGATGGATCGGAATGATGTGGTGAGTGACGATCGCGTTGTGTTTGACTAAGCTGTCCAGGGCGTTGTGGACTTAGTCAGATCGATCCGGTCAACCAAAACGCACGGCGGCGTGCACAAGCATGCACCGTAAATAATCACTTAATCAGTCATTATCGATTTATTAGGTATTGTCGTTGGAAATCCTGTTGTGTGCTTCCTTTCAGCAGGGACTTTTTGTCTGAGTCAGCAATCCAGCTAATGGCAAATACCCCCTTCGTCCCATAATATTGAAACATTTTTTTACACTAGTGGCTTCTCTTTCTTACGGAAACAACTCGTGCAAATAACAGTATCAGCCAACTCCAGAGGTTTGAATTTCTAGTGAGGCGATGGGACAGAGAAGCATCTTTGTGGAAGTTCTAAATGAGGCATTTGCACAATCCAAAGCGCAGATATACACAAGTTGCTAATCTTCTCCCATTTTTTATGAAAAAAGAGGGGTCGACAGACCTCCGATTTCTATTAAAGAAACCAGCATTCTACATAAGTAGGCAAACCCAAAGAGCAACAGAAAAGACAAGAAAAAAAAAACGGTGGAGAAGCTTAGTCTAAACATGCCCAGAGCAGAGGTGTTCTTGTGCATAACGCAGGAGAGCTCAGAACACCAGGGACAAAGAGCAACGCTGGGTTTATTAAAAAAGGCAGGGATAGGCAGACCTCAGGAGATCAACAGAAAGAAAAAAGGAAGAGCGAACTACAGCTGACGAATAAAAAGGATTCAGCTCATGCATAAAACAACTGTATATAGCTTCGGAGAGACACAAGCAAGTATGCGATGTTCAAATAGTCAGCCGATGTACCACCGGAGCCCAGTCTCTCTCTTTTCCATAGCCAGCCGCTGCACATTTCTCATTTCGATAGTCCACAGCTTATCACATTTTTTTTTTGCGGGCTAGCTTATCACTTTTTCCATTTGAGCAAAACGCCACCACATATTGCCTTCAGTTTGTTCCACTGTACTAGACTACCTCCAACAAACACTCTACAAACCGAATCACTCCCCAACCTCAACACTAGTATCAGAGAAAAAAGTTTTGGGAACTGATCAGAAAAAAGTTTTGGGCCTCCCCTGCTAATCTTCCCATGGATACAAAAAATTGGCAAGTGCATTTTTATCTGAATCATGAAATACCTCACATAAAACATGACATAGCATAGGACCACCGAGCCAACGATTATTTCAAAGAAGTTCCTAATGTGAACATAGAATATATAAAGTGCCACAACTCTCCTCTGAACACCATCCTATATCTGATAAAACGCCTTTAGGTTCGGGAGATAAACTGCTGCGGTTCCACTTTTATCCAGACATGCTTTGTGCTTGTACAATTTGGACTACAACTGCAGGAACCAAAAAAACTATCAATCAGGTATCAAAATATATGCTACTACTTCCTTGGCTGCAACTGAAAAGAAGGAAGGTAACACCAAAAGAAATATTTGGCCCATGAATAGATTTCCACCTAAATCAAAAGGAGGCAAGAAGCAGATCTTAAATACTTCGGCATCCTCCCTTCTCATCGATGTTGTCCAACAGAAAGCCATACAGAGATTGCCCAAATTTTCAAAACAAATAAGTATATGCACAAAAGTTTTACCTATTTTACCGAAAAAGGGTTTCCCCCCGCTTTGTATTCCAAAGCACCAACCAACAGTGCAAACGCGATGCTGGGGCGAGCAACACAACAAGCCCAAAGACGAAAGGAAGAAAAAACAAATGCCAACAACGGCAGCTCGACTAAGCGCGGAAGGCCCGCCACCGCTGCGCCCTCCAGAGACACTACACCACAGCCCGAGGTTCCGAGTGCCGCGTACCAAGCAGCACCTCCAAGAAGGTATGCGACGTCGACGACGCTGCTGCCCAGATGAGTCCTAGGGTTTCCCCCGATACGCAGAGGGAGGTGGAGAATGGCTACCACCGACACCCTTCAAGAAGGAATGGTGGCACCCGCCGTTGTCACCGCATCGGAGCCGGACGAGCCGGCAAGGATTTCTCCCGCACGCCAAACACCACCGCCCATCCGGAGCCTACCAACCAAACCACCACCCAATGCGCCATCGCGGTTGCGCCGACACCCACGCCGTCTCACTACGAGCACCAACACGAGGCCGAGAAGACCGGAGAGAAGCGCCACACGACGAGAGCAGCAGCACCAAGGCCGAGCGGGAGGGAACCACCTCCACCGCCGTCGTGCGAGAAGCCCGCGCCTCTGGCACCGTCGCGGTAGCCGACCGGACACGGCAGCGGGGCATACCAGGCCACCCCTGGCCCGGCCAGGCCCGAAACGGGCCCGCTAAGCCCCGCCAGCAATGTTGTAGCAGGCTGGCGTCGGCACCGCCAGCCCCCGTTGCACAACGCCGCTCCCCCGCCTCCTAGGAATCACGCCACCGACCCGCCCCGCCGCCGGCCTGGCCAAGACCAGATGGCCCCGTAGGGCCTAGATCTGGGCCGAGCTCCGCCGCCAGGACGTGCCGCAGTGCCACCCCGCCGCCAACGACGCCGCCGCCGTCCAGCCGCTCGCTCGCCCGCCCTGCGACGAGGCACCCCGCCGCCAGCAAGACCGTCACCGCCGAGGAGCACCCCCCGG
>NC_057800.1:445488589-445546686 GCF_018294505.1 Triticum aestivum | reverse complement strand
CCGCCGCCACCAGCGACCCCGGGGCCAGGCCAGCCGCGGGCGCCAGCGACGGCGGCGGGGAGGAGGGAAAGAGGGGGGCTGGAGGGGGGGGGAGATCGGGGCGCGGCCGGACGCCCGCGGGGGCGGCGCGGTCGCGAGAAGGGGAGGGGTGGGGGACTCCACGGTAAGGAGTTTTACCTATTTTCAAACAAAAGTTAAGAACGATCCATTTCCTTTCAAATTTACTATTGTTACATGATAAAGAAAGGAGGGGAGGAAAAGATCATGTTGACCCACATAGGCGAGCACTTCCCATATTAACTCAAGGGCGTGCTCATACAAAGCTTGGCAATAATCACTTGTGTATGTAACTTTGTAGGGCTCCCATCCCATCCCATCCACTGAACTATGTCCTGGATTTGGTCTATACGTTTGATCATTTCAGCTTCTAGATTTGTCTCATAAAACCTGTTGTTCAGATTGACAACAGTCCCTTTTGTCATAAAATGGGAACGAAAATTGACTACAGAAAATTCTACGTAAATACGTTCGGACCAAGCAAGAGCAGTTTCAACAGCCTACAGAATTGCAGAAGCGATGATTAAAAAAGAAATCTGATAATAAGAGTCAAGTTCATGCACAACAGCATAAAGGGAGCAGGGTGATAAATTTGGTAAGAAAATGCAGTTAAGCAACCAGCCACATAGAAGACAATCCAGTGTGCATGTGCTTCAGGGCATCTATACGCCAGCCAAATCACTCTCCCTTTCATCTTGACAGAGACTCTAAAACCATATTGGTGACAACTCGAAGCAAAGTAATTATATCTCTCCATCAGTCTCACATTTCTTATGCTTCTGTCAGACCTGAAACAAATATTAGCAGGGTTTAAAATCTCCGAGTGCAGTCAAGAGTTTAAAATCACTAGAGTAAACAGAAATAACCAGGGTTAAGACGATTTGCTATTTCAATTGCATACGTCCTGGTCAAATTCATACCAACAATCACCCAAGGGAAAATCTTTTGGCTCCCACCAAATTAATTTATACTCCCCTCTGTAAACTAATATAAGATCTTTTAGATCACTACTTAAGTGATCTAAAAGATCTTATATTACTTTACAGAGGGAGTAACATAGATTGTTCAAGAGTGAACTTCCATTTATATGCCCAGAGCACAATGGACAATGTCAAAACGAAAACAATTCAGGACTTGAGTCTGCCCAGGTTGCACTTTGTAAATTGGAATGCTGATGTATTTTATGGGGTGTTTCTTAAGTTAAATGCAAGAGAATTATCGTCATGAAATAATACAGTGTACAGTGTTTCTCATTGCAAAAACACCTCTTTTCACATTAGAAGCTCTGAGCATAGTCCTACATAAGAATTTAAAAAATCTCTTGCAAAGAAATGGCAACAGCTAATTTACAACAATCTGCTCAAGTTTTCAATAAAACCAGTTGGGGCAATTTATCAGACGCAAGGAAACATTGAAAAAACTTGCCAAGGTTCTCAAACATAAGAAGAAAATGCAATTAGGAGATGCAAAGCAACACTTGCTAAAATCAACTACTCAATCAAGCATATATCATATAAGGTAAATTATTTGCTAAATCCGATAGAGACCGAAATAGGTTCAGTACAACACAACCCAAGGAACTAGAATACGAAAGAGTACATCTCTTGACACAGACCAAGCATAGATCAAAAATTTGCTGAGATAACAGATAACATGGGAGCAAAAATTTAGAGCTTGTCCTCAAATTCGGAGAGAGGGGTCATCTGTTCTTTCAACCCTTTTCTCTTGCGGATATCCAAAACCAGCTGCGCCGCCTGTGATCCTGCCTCCAAAGGATCAGCAGACATCATGTCCCAGTGATCAAACACACACTGCGGGAAGGCCTGACCAGATGTCGCAGCCCTAAGTGTGCCGGAGAAACCAAAGGACTCGATAACAGGGAGGTACGCCTTGATGTTGTAAAGTGGGGTACCAGGCCTCTGCATCTCCTCAAACACGTGCCCTCTCTTCTGGTTAAGAACACCATAGATACCACCAAGTGCATTCTCAGGTGCCTGGATCTCCACTAGGTACACAGGCTCAAGTAACCTTGGCTTAGCTGTGAGCTGAGAAGCATAAATAACCCTTCTAGCCGTCGGGATGACCTGACCGCCACCCCTGTGAATAGCATCTGTATGGAGAACGACGTCACAGACCTCAAAGCAAATACCACGCATGTTTTCCTCTGCCAATGCCCCTTCTTTCGACGCCCACTGGAAGCCAGCCACAACGGAGTCCTTGATTTCATTCAGATACTGCACTCCCTTGCACATATCAACAACCATGTTCGGCCCAGTGGTCTCGGGTCCAAAACACCAAATCTTCTTGGCAAGATCCTTGTCCCAACCAAACTCCTCGGACAGGACCTTGGAGCGCACCTTGGGATCATCACGTGGGCCGATGCAGCCATCGTCAATGGCCTCGGCCAGCCCTTCCTCCATGGGACGAGCTTCCATGTAGAGACGGTTGTGCTTGTTCGGGGACTTGCTCATCACGGTGCGGCAGGACTTCTCAAGAACGGTCTCACGGAAAGAGACAACAGGAGGGGAAATAATAATCTCAGCACCACCCATGAAATCCTCCTGCAGATCCTTCAAACAAATTTCAAGGTGCAGCTCTCCAGCTCCAGCAATGATATGCTCGCCAGACTCTTCCATGGAACACACAACCATAGGGTCAGACTTCGCCAGGCGCTTCAAGCCTTCGACAAGTTTGGGAAGATCAGAGGCAACCTTGCACTGCACAGCAACGCGTACAACAGGGGATACAGAAAATTTCATTGCTCTGATTGGGCATGCATCAACCTCCTTTTCGTTTGTCAGGGTAGCATTCTTTGTGATGAACTGATCCAAGCCAACCATAGCAACAGTATTACCACAAGGAACATCGTCAACAGACTCTTGCTTCTTTCCCATCCAAATAACTGTACGCTGGACACTCTTCACGTACAGATCCTTCTTCTGGCCAGGAACATAGTTTGGGCCCATGATCCGGACCTTCATGCCAGTTGCAATTCTCCCAGAGAAGACACGGCCAAACGCAAAGAATCTGCCCTTGTCAGATGCTGGAATCATCTTGGAAACATAGAGCATAAGAGGACCTTCTGGGTCACAGTTTCTTATAGCAGTTGCATAGACATCGTCAAGGGGCCCCTCATACAAGTTCTCTACACGATATTTCTGTGCTTTGGAAGGAGAAGGAAGGTGGAATATCATCATCTCAAGTAGAGCTGTACTTGCTGGCAGCCAAGTCTGCATAACACGCTTCATTAAAGGCTTGCCCATTAGCTCCTTCTCATCAGCCTTCATGGTCACACCAAGCTTCTGTAACATAGGCCACAATTTATCCTTCTGGTCATTCATGCAGGTGTTGATTATTTGCTTGATTGGATCATAGCAGAACTGAACAAAACCTCTCTTGCAAGTAGGAGAGCCCGTGTTCTTGTTGGTCCACTTTTTCGTGGCTGTGTCAAAGAAGTTCTCACCCCAAAGCCTCTCCATCATTTTAGTTTCATCAACTCCAAACTTGGAGGCATACATCTTAGCAAAGTTGGTGAGAGTAAATGCCCATCCATGTAAACCAGCAGAGAAAGCAACAGTTCCCTTCTCTGGGTAGACTTGGACATCACCAAGTTTTGCATCTTCATATGTTGCCATAATGACATTGGCGTTCTCAATGACACGGGAGAAAGTCTGGTAAGCTTCCTCACCATCAACCTGAAGCTCAAGGAAGCATCTGTCCATCTTGTTCACAGTAAGGACGGGCCTAATCCTCTCACCAAGGGCTTGGCGAAGCACAGTTTCAGTTTGCACACAGACACCCTCAATACAGTCAACCACCACCAAAGCACCATCAGTAATACGAAGAGCAGCTGTGACTTCTGAAGAGAAATCAACGTGCCCAGGCGAATCTATAAGGTTGATCAGGTATTCATTCCCATCTCTCTCGCCCTTATAAGACCTGAGTGATTCATCAGTCATCTCATAGAAAAGAGATATACCCGTGGATTTGATTGTGATACCACGTTCTGCTTCATCTGCACGAGTATCAGTCATGCGGACGTCACCTGCAACTTCTTGTGCAATAATCCCAGCAGCTGCCACTAGAGAATCAGTAAGCGTAGACTTGCCTGCCGTAATTAAAAACCATGAATGTGGTCAAAAACATGAGTTAATAACATTTAATTACAATGCACACTCTTAACATTGAACAAGAAACGGAGCGCTAGAATGCTACAAAGATAGAGCACAGTCAAAACACTGACCCACCAAAAGGAGAGTAGACAAATGTTGGAATTCAGGGATTACTAACAAGATTAAATTTTGCAAAACAAATAAATAACAAGATTAAAACTAAAACAAACAAGAGAGATAGAAAATGGCTTGATGAGCACACATGATCTACTGAGATTAAATTGCATAACATAACTATGCAGTACAGAAAATACAACCAGCACATATTGAAATAATCACCCATTTACTTCAGGACAATACAAAAGTAGCTTTAAATCCTGGATGATCAGATCCTTAAAATTAAAGGAACAAACAGGTTATCCATTGAATTTTACTTTACTGTGCACAATCATGTTTAAGCTAGTATTTGGTCAAAGTCATATGGACTGCAATTTTCAGGATGAAAATACAATCTGACAGCAGAAATGTAAACGAGCTATATTATGCAATGGGTCCCGATAACGCCCACACGTGTGGGCGTTAAGGGGTCTGGCCACACGTTTCGTGTGGTATCTAAGAGAATCAGTCCACACGTCTACGTGTGGGCAAAACAAGTAATGCCCACACGCTCAGTCTTTTGCCTCGTGGTCCCTTCCACACGCCTACGTGTGGGCAAAATAGATAATGCCCACACGCCCGTACGTCCGGCCTCCTACCTCACCGTTCCGCATGCCCCGCGTGACAATCACCACGCGTCCCCATAGTTGCCATGGTCCGGACCCTCCTCCACGTTCGTTTAACTGCAATTGCCATGTTGCTGAACTACAGTTGCCATGTCTGACAACTACAGTTGCCATGGTTGCTCAACTGCAGTTGCCATCTCAGGTCAAGTGCCAGATGCCATTTTTGGACAACTGCAGCTGTTGCCATGTATGGTCTGGTCTAGTACAGTTGCCATGATTTGAAAACTTTAGGAGTTGCCACCTACTAACACTAGGCAGTTGCCATGTAGCACTACAAAAAAGACATGGCAAAATAACATGTTCGGGTAAAGAGAGAGTTGTCATCTGCTTACAAGCACACTAGGGCAGTTGCCATGTACCCTGCAAAACACATGGCAACTGACAACTTTGGGTGTGGGAGAGGAGACGGGCGTGTGGGCAAACTGATAGACGCCCACACACCAGCCCCTCTGCGTGCGTGAAAACTGGCGTGTGGGCGAACTGCTAAACGCCCACACACCAGCCCCTCCGCATGATGAAACGGACGTGTGGGCGACCAGATGAATGCCCACACACCAGCCCAGTCCTACGTGGCATAAAAAATCTGGCAAAACATACTAAGATTCGTGCAAACACAAACGGACGTTGATCCATGCGTGTGGGCGAGATGCAAACGCCCACACGTGTGGGCGTTATCTTTTTCATATGCAATTAAAATATCACAGCAATCTAAAAATGGGCATGTGTTCTAGCAAAACAAGAGACATCATGAACAAGCTATAAAGAATCAATACAAAGAAAAAATATGAGCAGAAATATACAATCTGAGAACAGAAATATAAACAAGCTATGCTGTGAGATAAAATATTTCACAAGTCTATGCTGAGCAACTGTTCATACAAACAAGAGACAATACGAACAAGCAAAAAAGGATCAACCCCCATTGATAACATATGAATAAAAACATCAAATACTTGTGCAACCCAAGCAGTAACTTTCCCAGCACATACCATGGTCCACATGAGCAATAACAGACATGTTGCGAATATTATTTTGCTTGTCCATGATGATGCGGAGTCCTTCTACTGTGAATTTCACCATCTTGACTGCTTTTGATTATCACACTACAAATATAAGTTCCTGTTCAAAAGTAGTAACCAAGTTAGAATCCATGTAATGACTAAGACTAACAGTACTAAGAAGATTACTGAATCACCCCAAGGTAGAAATGATTGACAGTCCTAAACAGATTTGGTAGCTCCTATGTTGGTATACATAAGTGCACAAAGGTAAGCGAGAATGGAAAGACAAAATTCAGTAGACACGGTAAAAAATTAAAGCACAGGTTGAAAACAAGGACATCAATATAATGCAAGCCAGGTGATACTTCAGTCTATATTACATTCTGCATGACAACTAAGGTAAATGTTGTACCATTAAACATTTCAGTCTATATTACATTCTGTTATCCCTATTTACATAGCAAGAAATCGTAAATCAGAGAGTAGAGATAACAGAAAACAAAGCCTTGGAAAAAAATACCCAAGATTGTCAGAACACAACTAAACAAAGCTCTTGTATCAATACAAGAAAGAGAAGGAAAACAAAGATTGAGTATCTAGTGAATCGCATGAATCAGTAGCATAATACTGTAGTAAACGGAACATAAATCTCTTAATAAACGAAACACATATCCATGTCACTCTGCAGAAACTTATGGCCCTGCGGAAACAATATATTTACGATTCACATATTCATATGTTCGAATACCTAACATAATTTAAACTCGGCTACTGGAAATAAAACCGAATGTGAAATAACACCTAAAACGTCTCAACAGAACGGCATTTATATCGCATCAGACGGTAAAATACATCAGGGAGAAAAATCTAGGGCGTGTTGTGTGATACAAAAGATACATCTACCAGATTTAGATCGGCATTCAGCACCAGACCATTACTTGTACCCACTACGAATAATGTTAAATCATTCCACGGGAAGAACAAGAACCCTTGCGAGCTGGACCAAAACCACTCGACGCACTGGACGATCTACAGGGAATAGATCGATCGAGCACAAGGATGTTGTCTCACCTTGAGGATCCCCCTCGCTATCAGGAGGAATGAGATGAGGACAGCCCTGGAGGATGGCGGCGCCGAACGAAGGCGCAGGAGAAGGACCTAGGCGATCCCCCAGTGGCCTGCGCGCTGTGGGCGACCGGGGGTTGCGGCCTCGCGGGGGGTTTTATTGGCTGCGTAGTGACGGCGCCGCGGGAAAGGCGAGCGAATCGTGGCTGTCCGTGCGGCTGTGAGGCGAGCGATGCCGTCCGATCTGTACCAAGGGAGAGATAGTTCGGAGAATGCGCGGTGGACTTATTCCGAGCTGATTTCTGGGCCACTCTTCGATCTCTCAAATAAAAAACTTGGCCCTTACGTATAGTGAGGCTGTGCATGCAGCTTGGCCCTTACTCTTCCATTTTTACTTTTTTTAGGTATCCACTTTTACTTCTTGTTGTGCAGCCTCCGGTCAATTGGTTAGTGTGGACAAGTCGTGCAACTTTTTCAGCCAAAATACAAATGTGAATACTAGCAACAAATCTGCTCTACTACAAACATTGTGACAGAAGCTCTAAATGATACCGGCTTTGTAAGTATTTGTGTTTACCGTCCAGTGTGGTATGTATAAAATGAATTGCTTTTGATATTTGATTGATCGTGTTCGACAGAGGAGAAATGGGTGGATCGATGTTGGTCGGGATGCACACAAGCCTGATAACCAGTTCATGGGATACTAACGGTGTTATGGCCCACGGGTGCCACACCTTGCTGGTAACCAGCCCAAGTAAGCCGTCCCGAGGCCTCCTAGGTCGGTTCCGCCCTGAGACATCAGTACGACCTTTGGGCCCTATACGAGAAGACTCTGGAAGTCTTGTCGTTCAAGATAAGGAAGCCGGAGCCATGGAGGACTCCCTTCCACCTATCATGCAATCCTTCGGTTATACTTGTACTTTGTACACCCCAATAGCAATATACACAGAGCAGGAGTAGGGTTTTATCTCTTTCAGATGACCTGAGCATGGATAAAACCGTCTTATGTTTCCCCTCTAACCTAGTCACCATGCCAGGACACCTACTGATGGATTTTCCGGAATGGCACGATGATCGAGTGAGGGTTTATGAGTGGAGCGAGAGTTCTCTCATGAGCGCGAAGAGGTCCATCTTTAATGAGTTGTACATGATCCAAGTCGAGGTAGTCTGCGCATGTGTCAGGGACATTGGTACTCATGTGGGACAACATGAGGCTATCACAAACAACGACATGACATCTATACCAATATAAAAAGACCCAAAGGGGCAGATCCAACTGATCTCGGCCATCGAACTAAGTCAATCCAACGACCTAGGCTGCTCCAATGGCGAGCGTTAAACATGTTTAACGTGCAATTAATATCATACCAAATATTGCACTAATCACAGGATTAACACACAAATAATAGCATATCTAATATCGGCATGCAATTAACATATTACCAAAATATTAACGTGCGTTGCACGTGCGCATTTACTAGTTTACCATAAGTGATCTGGGTTAGTTCGCCAAGTGCGGCGACCAATGTGTCACAAGAAGTTGACGTAAGCACACCAAGTTTTGAGGAGAAGGAGGCCACCTCATCAAAATTACAAGCGCAGGCGGAGAGTTTTCTAACTACCATTGTCGCAAGTTGCGACATATTGGATCCACAAGTCGTGACATCATATGATGAATGCAGTGAAGTGAAGAAGGCCAGCGAACTATAGGCAATGGTTTCTACAGTTTTGACTGCAAAGACAATGACTTTGACTTGCAAACCAGACACTGCAACAACAAACTCGAACATCGATGTCGTGATCCCTCAAGCCTGGAGTATTGTAGTGCTAGGAGGATCCAAGCCCGGACCTAAAGGATGTGGTCCATGCATTGCACTAGGAGGCCCGAAACAGTGATGCTTGGAAGCCCATCAGAGAGAGATGGGTGATGAAACCAATTCGTGCATTGTTTTGCACCTCTTATTTTGTTCCGTAGCTATATGATTATTTGGATTTTACCGCGTTTGTGCACCTCTTTATATGTCTTTGTCGGTATAGCACTTACATGAGCATTTTGAAGCTTAAGAAAAAAAACGTCATGATCACGACAAGGCTTATGCAGAAAAGTGTTCGTTGGAATTCGGCAAGCAGTATACTACCGCCTTTGAGCATTTGAAGCAAGCCTTGATCATGACACCTGTCATCAAACCACCTAATTGGGACCAACCCTATGAGGTAATTTGTGAGACTGATAACAATGTGGTAAGTCATGTCTTAGGACAACATGAAGGTAATAACCTTAATATTATTTATTACGCTAGTCATACTGTAAGTGATGCCCAAAGGAACTATGCTAAAGATGATAGAGAATTGTGCGTTATAATATTTGCTTGTGGAAAGTTCAGGCCTTACATTGCAGAAACAAAATTCATTGTCTACATGGATCGTCGGACAGTAAAGGACGTGCTCGCAAAGAAAGACTAGAAGCCCAGATGGATCCGATGGCCTCTCCTTTAGCTGGAATTCGACATGAAGATACTAGACCAAAGCGAAATAGATGACACGAAGTTGAATGTTTCCTTGACCGACCAAAGTGAAGTAAACAATCATAGGAGCGAGGTTTGTATTCCTTACTATACTACCGTGACCCTAGAACGGGATATTGACATGAACCTTTGGTAATATCAGATTGCCCACGATTTATACAATGACATCTCCTTCAAAGGTAGAGGTAATAAAGGTACATGATTTTGATAAAAATAATTACCCTAACACTTGAAGTAAATATGTCCTAGAGGCAATAATAAAGTTATTATTTATTTCCTTATATCATGATAAATGTTTATTATTCATGCTAGAATTGTATTAACCAGAAATTTAGTACATGTGTGAATACATAGACAAACAGAGTGTCACTAGTATGCCTCTACTTGACTAGCTCGTTGAATCAAAGATGGTTAAGTTTCCTAGCCATAGACATGAGTTATCATTTGATTAACGGGATCACATCATTAGAGAATGATGTGATTGAGTTGACCCATTCTGTTACTTAGCATTTGATCGTTTAGTATATTGCTATTGCTTTCTTCATGACTTATACATGTTCCTATGACTATGAGATTATGCAACTCCCGAATACTAGAGGAACACTTTGTGTACTACCAAGCGTCACAACGTAACTGGGTGATTATAAAGGTGCTCTACAGGTGTCTCTGATGGTACTTGTTGAGTTGGCATAGATCGAGATTAGGATTTGTCACTCCGATTGTCGAAGAGGTATCTCTGGGCCCTCTTGGTAATGCACATCACTATAAGCCTTGCAAGCAATGTGACTAATGAGTTAGTTGCGGGATGATGCATTACGAAACGAGTAAAGATACTTGCCGGTAATGAGATTGAACTAGGTATTGAGATACCAAAGATCGAATCTCGGTCAAGTAACATACCGATGACAAAGGGAACAACGTATGTTGTTATGCGGTTTGACTGATAAAAATCTTCGTAGAATATGTAGGAGCCAATATGAGCATCTAGATTCTGCTATTGGTTATTGACCAGAGACATGTCTCGGTCATATCTACATAGTTCTCGAACACGTAGGGTCCGCACGCTTAACGTTCGGTGACGATCGATATTATGAGTTTATGTGTTTTGATGTACCGAAGGTAGTTTGGAGTCCCGGATGAGATCGGGGATATGACGAGGAGTCTCAAAATGGCCGAGTCGTGAAGATCGATATATTGGACGACTATATTCGGACATCGGGAAGGTTCTGAGTGATTCGGGTATTTTTTTGGAGTACCGGGGACTTACGGGAATACGGGGGAAGAAGTATTGGGCCTCATGGGCCAAGTGGTGGAAGAGAGGAGGCAGGACAAGGCAGGGCGCGCGGCCCCCCTAGCCCAAACCGAATTGGACTAGGGGCCGGGCCCCCTTTCCTCCTTTCCTCCCTCTCCTTCCTTCTCCCTCTCCTCCTTCCTTTCCCCCTCCTAGTAGGAGTAGGAAAGGGGAGTCCTACTCCTACTAGGAGGAGGACTCCTCCTGGCGCGCCCTGGAAGGGCCGGCCGGCCTCCCCCTCGCTCCTTTATATACGGGGGCATGGGCACCCTAGAACACACAAGTTGACTGTTCCAAGCCGTGTATGGTGCCCCCCTCCATCATAATCCACCTCGATCATATCATAGCAGTGCTTAGGTGAAGCCCTGCGTCGGTAGCAACATCATCACCATCATTATCATGCCGTCATGCTGACGCAACTATCCTATGAAGCTCTGCTGGATCGGAGTTTGTGGGACGTCATCGAGCTGAACGTGTGCTGAACTCGGAGGTGCCGTACGTTCGGTTCTTGGATCGGTCGGATCATGAAGACATACGACTACATCAACCGCGTTCTCATAACGCTTCTGCTTACGGTCTACGAGGGTACGTAGACGATACTCTCCCCCCTCGTTTCTATGCATCACCATGATCTTGCGTGTGCGTAGGAATTTTTTTGAAATTACTACGTTCCCCAATAGTGGCATCCGAGCTAGGTTTATGTGTAGATGTTATATGCACGAGTAGAACACAAGTGAGTTGTGGGGGTACAAGTCATACTGCTTACCAGCATGTCATACTTCGGTTCGGCGGTATTGTTGGATGAAGCGGCCCGGACTGACATTACGCGTACGCTTACGCAAGACTGGTTCTACCGACGTGCTTTGCACACAGGTGGCTGGCGGGTGTCAGTTTCTCCAACTTTAGTTGAATCGAGTGTGGCTACGCCCGGTCCTTGTGAAGGTTAAAACAACACATATTTGACGAAATATCGTTGTGGTTTTGATGCGTAGGTAAAAACGGTTCTTGCTCAGCCCGTAGCAGCCACGTAAAACTTGCAACAACAAAGTAGAGGACGTCCAACTTGTTTTTGCAGGGCTTGTTGTGATGTGATATGGTCAAGACGTGATGAGATATAAGTTGTTGTATGAGATGATCATGTTTTGTTGAAGTTATCGGCAACTGGCAGAAGCCTTATAGTTGTCTCTTTATTGCATAAGATGCAAGTGCCATGTAATTGCTTTACTTTATCTCTATGCGATAGCAATAACTGCAAAAGCGATAGCTGGTGAGACGACCATGTGACGACTCGTTGATAAAAGATCAAGATGATGGAGATCATGATGTCATGCCGGTAACAATGGAGATCATGACAGTACTTTGGAGATGGATATCAAAAGCACAAGATGATGATGGCCATATCATGTCACATATTTGGATTGCATGTGATGTTTATTTTTTATACATCTTATTTTTGCTTAGTTCGGCGTTAGCATTATAAGATGATCTCTCACTAAATTTCAAGGTACAAGTGTTCTCCTTGAGTATGCACTGTTGCCAAAGTTCGTCGTGCCGAGACACCACGTGATGATCGGGTGTGATAAGCTCTACGTTCATATACAACGGGTGCAAGACAGTTTTGCACACACAGAAATACTCGGGTTAAACTTGACGAGCCTAGCATATGCAGATATGGCCTCGGAACACTGAGACCGAAAGGTCGAGCGTGAATCATATAGTAGATATGATCAACATAGTGATGTTTACCATTGAAAACTACTCCATCTCACGTGATGATCGGACATGGTTTAGTTGATTTGGATCACGTGATCATTTAGATGACTAGAGTGATGTCTATCTAAGTGGGAGTTCTTAAGTAATATGATTAATTGAACTTTAATTTATCATGAACTTAGTCCTGATAGTATTTGCATAACTATGTTATAGATCAATAGCTCGCAATGTAGCTCCCCGTTTATTTTGATATGTTCCTAGAGAAAAACTAAGTTGAAAGATGTTAGTAGCAATGATGCGGATTGGATCCATGATCTGAGGATTATCCTCATTGCTGCACAGAAGAATTATGTCCTTGATGCACCGCTAGGTGACAGACCGATTGCAGGAGCAGATGCGGACGTTATGAACGTTTGGCGAGCTCGATATGATGACTACTTGATAGTTTAGTGCACCATGCTTTACGGCTTAGAATCGGGGCTTCAAAGATGTTTTGAACGCCACGGAGCATATGAGATGTTTCAAGAGTTGAAATTAGTATTTCAGACTCATGCCCATGTCGAAAGGTATGAGACCTTTGACAAGCACTTTGCCTACAAGATGGAGGAGAATAGCTCAGCTAGTGAGCATGTGCTCAAAATGTCTAAGTACTACAGTCACTTGAATCAAGTGGGAGTTAATCTTCTAGATAAAATAGTGATTGACAGAGTTCTCTAGTCACTATCACCAAGTTACTAGAACTTCGTGATGAACTATAATATGCAAGGGATAACGGAAACGATTCCCAAGCTCTTCGTGATGCTAAAATCGACAAAGGTAGAAATCAAGAAAAGCATCAAGTGTTGATGGTTAACAAGACCACTAGTTTCAAGTAAAATGGCAAGGGAAAGAAAGGGAACTTCAAGAAGAATGGCAAGCAAGTTGCCACTCCCATGAAGAAGCCTAAAGCTAGACCCAAGCCTGAAACTGAGTGCTTCTACTGCAAAGGAAATGGTCACTGGAAGTGGAACTTCCCTATATACTTGGCGGATAAGAAGGATGACAAAGTGAACAAAGGTATATTTGATATACCTGTTATTGATGTGTACTTTACTAGTGTTCATAGCAACCCCTCGATATTTTGATACTGGTTCAGTCACTAAAGAGTACTAACTCGAAACGAGAGTTGCAGCATGAACATAGACTAGTTAAGGGTAAAGTGACAATGTGTGTTGGAAGTGGTTCCAAGATTGATATGATCATCATCACACACTCCCTATGCTTTCAGGATTAGTGTTGAACCTAAAATAAATGTTATTTGGTGTTTGCGTTAGGCATGAATATGATTGGATCATGTTTATTGCAATACGGTTATTCATTTAAGTCAAAGAATAATTGTTGTTCTATTTACATGAATAAAACCTTCTATGGTCATACACTCAATATAAATGGTTTATTGAATCTCGATCGTAGTGATACACATATTCATAATATTGAAGCCAAAAGATGCAAAGTTAATAATGATATTGCAACTTATTTGTTACACTGCCGTTTAGGTCATATTGGTGTAAAGCGCATGAAGAAACTCCATGCTGATGGGTTTTTGGAATCACTTGATTATGGATCGGTTGATGCTTGCGAACCATGCCTCATAGGCAAGATGACTAAGACTCTGTTCTCCGGAACAATGGAGCGAGCAACTGACTTATTGGAAATAATACATACTGGTGTATGCGGTCTGATGAGTGTTGAGGCTCATGGCGGGTATCATTATTTTCTGACCTTCACAGATGATTTGATTAGATATGGGTATATCTACTTGATGAAACATAAGTCTGAAACATTTGAAAAGTTCAAAGAATTTCAGAGTGAAGTGGAAAATCAACATAACAAGAAAATGAAGTTTCTACGATCTGATCACGAAGACAAATATTTGAGTTATGAGTTTGGTCTTCAACTAAAACAATGTGGGATAGTTTCACAAATTCATGCCACCTGGAACACCACAGCATAATGGTGTGTCCGAACATCATAATCATACTTCATTGGATATAGTGCAATCTATGATGTCTCTTACCGATTTACCACTATCATTTTTGGGGTTATGCATTAGAGACAGCTACATTCACATTAAAAAGGGCACCATCTAAATCCGTTGATACGACACCGTATGAACTGTGGTTTAGCAAGAAACCTAAGATGTCGTTTCTTAAAGTTTGGGGTTGTGATGCTTATGTGAAAAAGTTTCAACCTAACAAGCACAAACCTAAATAGGAAAAGTGCGTCTTCATAGGATACCCAAAAGAAACTGTTGGTTATACCTTCTATCACAGATACGAAAGGCAATATCTTTGTTGCTAAGAGTGGATCCTTTCTAGAGAAGAAGTTTCTCTCGAAAGAAGTGAGTGGGAGGAATGTAGAACTTGATGAGATAATTGTACCTTCTCCCGAATTGGAAAGTTGTTCATCATAGAGATCAGTTCTAGTGATCTCTACACCAATTAGTGAGGAAGCTAATGATGATGATCATGAAACTTCAGATCAAGTTACTACCGAACCTCGCAGGATAACCAGAGTATGGTCCGCACCAGAGTGGTACGGTAATCCTTTCTAGAAGTCATGTTACTAGACCATGACAAACCTAAGAACTATGAGGAAGCGATGATGAGCCTAGATTCCGTGAAATGGCTTGAGGCCATGAAATCTTGAGATGGGATCCATGTATGAGAACAAAGTATGGACTTTGATTGACTTGCCCGATGATCGGTGAGTCATTAAGAATAAATGGATCTTTAAGAGGAAGACAGACGCTGATAGTAGTGTTACTATCTACAAAGGTCGACTTGTTGCAAAAGGTTTTCGACAAGTTCAAGGGGTTGACTACGATGAGACTTTCTCACCCGTAGCGATGCTTAAGTCTGTCCGAATCATGTTAGCGGTTGCCGCATTTTATGAAATCTGGCAAATGGATGTCAAAACTGCATTCCTTATTGGATTTCTTAAAGAAGAGTTGTATATGATGCAACCAGAAGGTTTTGTCGATCCTAAAGGTTCTAACAAAATGAGCAAGCTCCAGCGATCCATCTATGGACTGGTGCAAGCATCTGGGAGTTGGAATATATGCTTTGATAAAGTGATCAAAACATATGGTTTTATACAGACTTGCGGTGAAGCCTATATTTACAAGAAAGTGAGTGGGAGCACTACAACATTTCTGATAAGTATATGGGAATGACATATTGTTGATCGGAAATAATGTAAAATTTTCTAGAAAGCATAAAGGAATGTTTGAAAAGAGTTTTTCAAAAAAAAAGACCTCGATGAAGCTGCTTACGCATTGAGCATCAAGATCTATAGAGATAGATCAAGACGCTTGATAAGTGTTTTCAATGAGTACATACCTTGACAAATTTTTTAAGTAGTTCAAAATAGAACAGTCAAAGAAGGACTTCTTGCCTGTGTTGCAAGGTGTGAAGTTGAGTAAAAACTCAAAACCCGACCACAGCAGAAAATAGAAAGAGAATAAAAAGTCATTCCCTATGCCTCAGTCATAGGTTCTATAAAGTATGCTATGCTATTTACCAGTCCTATTGTATACCTTAACATGATTCTGGCAATGGAGTACAATAGTGATCTAGGAGTAGATCACTGGACAGCGGTCAAAATTATCCTTAGAGGGCTAAGGAAATATTTCTCGGTTATGGAGGTGATAAAAGAGTTTGTCATAAAGAGTTACGTTGATGCAAGCTTTTTACATCGATCTAGATGACTCTAAGTCTCGATCTGGGTACATATTGAAAGTGGGAGCAATTAGCTAGAGTAGCTCCATTCAGAGCATTGTAGACATAGAAATTTGCAAAATACATACGGATCTGAATGTTGCAGACCCGTAGACTAAACTTCTCTCACAAGCAAATCATGATCACTCTTTGGGTGTTAATAACATAATGATGTGAACTAGATTATCGACTCTAGTAAACCCTTTGGGTATTAGTCACATGGAGATGTGAACTAATCACATAAAGATGTGAACTAGATTATTGACTCTAGTGCAAGTGGGAGACTGAAGGAAATATGCCCTAGAGGCAATAATAAAGTTATTATTTATTTCCTCATATCATGATAAATGTTTATTATTCATGCCAGAATTGTATTAACCGGAAACTTAGTACATGTGTGAATACATATACAAACAGAGTGTCACTAGTATGCTTCTACTTGATTAGCTCATTGAATCAAAGATGGTTAAGTTTCCTAGCCATAGACATGTATTGTCATTTGATTAACGGGATCACATCATTAGATAATGATGTGATTAACTTGACCCATTCCGTTAGCTTAGCATTTGATCATTTAGTATATTGCTATTGCTTTCTTCGTGACTTATACATGTTCCTATGACTATGAGATTATGCAACTCCCGAGTACCGGAGGAACACTTTATGTGCTACCAAACGTCACAACGTAACTGGATGATTATAAAGGTGCTCTACAGGTGTCTCCGATGGTACTTGTTGAATTGGCATAGATCGAGATTAGGATTTGTCACTCCGATTGTCGGAGAGGTATCTCTGGGCCCTCTCGGTAATTCACATCACTATAAGCCTTGCAAGCAATGTGACTAATGAGTTAGTTGCAGGATGATGCATTATGGAACGAGTAAAGAGACTTGCCGATAACGAGATTCAACTAGGTATTGAGATACCAACGATCGAATCTCGGGCAAGTAACATACTGATGACAAAGGGAACAACGTATGTTGTTATGCGGTTTGACCGATAAAGATCTTCGTAGAATATGTAGGAGCCAATATGAGCATCCAGGTTCCGCTATTGGTTATTGACCAGAGACATGTCTCGGTCATATCTATATAGTTCTCGAACCCGTAGGATCCGCACGCTTAACATTCGATGATGATCAGCATTATGAGTTTATGTGTTTTGATGTACCGAAGGTAGTTCTAAGTCCCGGATGAGATTGGGGATATGACGAGGAGTCCCGAAATGGTCAAGACGTAAATATCGATATATTGGACGACTATATTCGGACATCGGAAAGGTTCCGAGTGATTCGGGTATTTTTCGGAGTACCGGGGAGTTACGGGAATACGGGGGGAGAAGTATTGGGCCTCATGGGCCAAGTGGTGGAAGAGAGGAGGCAGGACAAGGCAGGGCGCGCGGCCCCCCTAGCCCAAACCGAATTGGACTAGGGAGCCGGCCCCCCTTTCCTCTTATCCTCCCTCTCCTTCCTTCTCCCTCTCCTCCTTCCTTTCCCCTCCTAGTAGGAGTAGGAAAGGGGAGTCCTCCTACTAGGAGGACTCCTCCTCCTCCTGGCGCGCCCTGCAAGGGCCGACCGGCCTCCCCCCTTGCTCTTTTATATACGGGGACAGGGGGCACTCTAGAACACACAAGTTGATTGTTTCAAGCCGTATGTAGTGCCCCCCTTCATCATAATCCACCTCGATCATATCGTAGCGGTGCTTAGGCGAAGCCCTGCATGGGTAGCAACATCATCACCGTCATCACGTCGTCGTGCTGAGGGAACTCTCATGTGAAGCTCTGCTGGATCGGAGTTCGTGGGACGTCTGTCGGCGTCCTGGGAACGGGGGTCCCCAGGCTTGCCTGCCTACGGCCCACGGCGTGGCTAAGCCAGCAGGCCATACGGCCCATCTTCATCAACAAGGCATCCAAGACCCTCGCGAGGGGCCAAGCCTCGCGAGGCGGACGACACAAGACCTCCTTTGGAGTGGCCTAGTCGGGCAGGCTCACGAGGAGCGGAGATGTCAAGGCGAGGCAAACCTCACGAGGCTCTTGTGACGTGAGCCATGATGATCGACACCAGGCGGGCGCCAGCGCGCGCAGCGTCTTTGTTTCTTCTTTGGTGCTAAGGAAACTAGCGCAGGTGAGGAGTACCGAGGCATTAGGCAAAGGTTGCCATTTTGGTGCAACAAGACCAAGACCAGAATGATGGCAAGACGGAGGTCATCGTGGAGCCCAAGACGGCGTCACCACCAGAGCCTTTCGTAGGCGGAGACCACCTTTTGTCAGGATGGCTTGTACTAGCTGTCCCCCTTCAAATTTTCCCGTCATTGTTGGCTCCCTTCCCTCTCAATATTTGGGAAGAGGACTAGGGCCTCTATAAGTAGGACTAGCCACCACTGTAGGCAGGGACGGACCATTTTTTAGATCCTCCCCAGCCACACAAGTTAGCCAAGCACAAGAACACCTCAACCTCAAGAGGCTGTTCTTCCCCTTGTATTGTTCATCATCAGCCCAAGAGGCAATCCACAACCACCACACTGGAGTAGGTTATTATACCACAACGGTGGCCCGAACCAGTATAAATCTTGTGTCTTTCTGTGTTGCGAGTTTGTCGAGTTCGTCCGCGAGATCTTAGCGAGCTAGGGCGTAGATCGGTGGGAGGAAAAGACTTCACGCGCACCCCAGTGTTCGAACCTTAAGGGTTTGCCGGAACCCCACATCCGATATTTGGCGCGCCAGGTAGGGGTGCGCCGGAGCTTATTCTCCGACAATCGACTTGCAGACGCTCTGCGACCGTGATGTGCAACGACCCAAGAGCTGACTCCGACCGCTGGGCAACCTGGCCAGCCCGGTCGGCGCCGCCCGCCTATGAAGACCTCAACCCCATGTTCCATGCGGCATGAGGACGTCCAATCCGGTAGGGCGCGGGCGACGCAGCTGGGAGTCATCTACCCTCACTCCACGGCAAGTGCGGGCCACTGCCAGAGCAGCAAGCCACGCCGCAGCGACGGCGCCGCACTCACGGCGTGAACAAGCAAACACGCGGGGCAGCACTCACCGTGGCAAGGGAGCTGCTGCGGTGCCGGCTGATGGAAAGCGGCTGGGACACACTACTGGAACACGTCGCCGAGCTGCTGGATGCGGCGGCCTCGGGAGCCCCGCCCTTCTGCCATCAGCATCCTCCTCATGCCGCTATGGGGATTCTTGATGGGCCACGCTGCCACCACGCACCATCAGGCGCGCCAGGGGGCTTCGTCAACACCAGCATGGCCGGCGGCGCCGGGGGCTCTACCACCCCTTACCGCATGCGACAAGCATGGGCACAAGCGTCGCCTTCCATGGCCCAAGTGGGATGCCACGCTATCACCCCCAGGACGTCACGCTAGGCCGGGCGACATGGAGTGTGGGGCACCACGGCGAGATGTTCGGGGTAACAGCCCCAGAAGCCTACGTGCCCCGCATGACGGACCAGGAGTACACGCTGGAGGACGACCCCGGCTCGTTCGTTGGAGAAGATTGGGAAGAAGGGACGCTAGGAGTCGAAGCCTTCCAGGAGCTGCCAGGGAACCACCACGACCGCGTGTGCGACGACCACTACAGGGTACCCCTAATCCCTCAGGAGCAAGCTTACGCTAACCATGAGTCACAGGAGGAGCAGGTCACCGCAGCGGCAGGCAGCCCCAGCTCGACGCCCCCTGGCAGCGGGAGGATCGTGTTGGGGGCTGCAGGAGAGGGGCCGGGAGCCAAGCCCCTGCCCAAGGCGCGCGAAACCAGGGGACACCCGGAGGTAGGCCCTCTGCCGGGGAGGCTTCGATGACCCTTCCCTCGGCAGAGGACCCATGGTCGCCGAGCGAACCGCTGGCGTCCCCTTTCCCTCATTTGTGTCGTCCTGGTGACTGGTCGGCTCAAAGGAGGTCGAGGGTGGCGCAAGGTGGGGCCCTCGTCTGGCGATACGAAGCAAGGCCGGCACCTGTGAAGAAGGCCCAGTGCCTGTGAAGCTCGCCGCCCGTGACACTCTCACGTAATAATGAGTTGGGGATGTACACGCCCGGAGTCTCAAGAACGCCGGCCTCAGGCCCTAGGGCTCCCTCCCACGCCTAGTGGCAGCACTTAGCTCCGCGCTGGTGAGAAGACTTGAAGACCTGAAGACTAGACTAGGTGCCGGACGCGGCCTTTTGCTTTGGATCTCTCTTTCTGTGGCTTTGCTTTCTGGATCTGGATTTAAGTTGAAGCTGAATTTTTATCGATGCGCGCGGGGGGGGGTGCCTTTTCTCGTTTGATCCATTTCTCGCATTCTGGATCTCGTTTGGTTTGGGACTCATGTCCATCGCCTTTCCCTTGCAAGCTCCTCACGAGCCAGACCACGCAAAGCGCACTCTCGTCAAGCACGTGCCAGCGCTGCGGCTGGCGCTTACCTCTTGAGGGGCCCCTCAGACGGGGCGATAAGCTCCACAGGATTCTCAGAAACTCATCGCTTCACGGCCCAGCCCGAAGCCGGCGCTGACTGAGGTAAACTATGACTGGAAGCTCGCCCCCAGCTTCACGAGTTCACGAGGACACATACCCACATCGCAGAGGAAAGTAAAAACTGCAATTTGCTTACATGAGGGGCTCCCCCTCTCAAAATGCTCTTACAAGTCTTCCAGGGCCACGCCCGAGTTTTGCGTGCAGGATGAAACAATAGGAGAACATGGGATAAACTAGAAATATCACTCGCTACATCACCCGCGGACGCGTCACTCGCGTCGTTGTCATCTTCGTCAATATCGTCGCCGCCGTCGGCAACGCCCCCATCACCGTCATCGACCACGTCGCCTTCGTCTGCGACGACCACCACCGCGTCGTCCTCCGAGGTGAAGGCCCTGACCAACGCATCCACATTGTCCTCTACCCAACACGCCAGGTCGCCCCGGACGGCCGTGGGTACGGGAGCAATGGCAGCGTCAAAACCGAAGTTGGGGTTGGCATTCAGAAGGTGGCTGAAGACACGGGAGAAGGCGCGCTGAAGCAGGCCACGACCCCTTTCCTCCACAAGATGGCGAGCTCTGGCAGATCGAGCCACCAGGCGCGTCACCACCTCGGAAAAGAAGGTCGGGTGGCTGGCATAGTCATTCGAGTGAGGGGCCAGGGCGTTCTCGTCGCAGATGTAACCCAGGGTGGTGTTAGCCTTGTTCGGGAGGTCTTGAAGCATAGGAGCATACTCACGCTCCAGCGTCCGGCACTGGAGCACTTCCTCCCTGTTTTGCCGTGCGACAGCCTCGGCATCATCAACTCGGTTCCGGGGAGAAAGCAACTCGGTGCGGGCGGAGGCCAAGTCCGCCTACGCCGTAACCAGGGCGGCGGTTGTGGCCTCCGCACGTCTCTCGGCCTCATCCAGCCTAGGCCTGAGGGTGGCGGCCCTGCCCGCATCCTCCAGACCCGCGAGCTTCAGCTTCAAGTCGTACCTACCCTCCAGATCTGCGTGAACCTCGGCCACCCGGCGATTGATCTCCTCCTCGACTCCGGCCTCGCGGGCCCCGACGACATCTTCTGCTTGAGCAACTTGATGCTCCCTCATCTCCAGTTGCTCGAGCTCGAGGCTGCGCTCCACGGCTTCCAGGGCCAGCGTCTCCTCGCGCTTCCGGACCTCCTCTTCCTCCATGGGCGTCCCCCTCAGCGTTGCAAGAGCGGTCTCGCTCGCCTCCACCTGCTGCTCAAGGGACGCGCTCCAGGCCTGGAGCCCCCACACGCACTCTTCCACAGCCTCGCGACGGCGATCGACGTCGCGAGCCTCTTCCAAGGCTCGCGAGCGGGCTTCATGGGCGACCTTGAGGGACGCCTCAGCCTTCGCATTCTCGAGGTCGCGCTGATAGCGACCGAGGTTGATGGCCACCCTCAGCTTGCGCCGCTCCTCCACCAGCCGGAGACCTTCAACCTCAAGACGTGAATCGACACCAGCGAGCTCTTCACCGAGGCGGCTCATCGCGCCCATCGCTTCCTGGAAGAGCTCATGATGAACTATGCTCCACCCGCGCTCGAGCTCGAACGCTCGACCCGCCTTGTCCTCTACCCCAGGGGCAGCAGGCGGCGCATCAAGTGGCGCGCTACCTCCCGGCGGGGGGCTGGGGGCTGGCGCGGCGCCTGATGTCAGCCCGTCCTTGCAAGGAGCCCAAGCTGATCGGGGCTCGGCGCATGAAGAGGAACCGAAGATCGAGGTCAGCCAGCGGCTGTTCATGAGCAAAGGAGGAGTCTTGGGCACGCCCGCCGAGCTCCACACCAGACCGGGGGGAGGGGCGGCCAAACTGCGGACTCAGCGCGCCATGAAGGCGAGGATGCTCCCCCGACCGACCCTGCTCCAGGGGCGGTAGGCAGGCCAGGAGCGCTCAAGGCTGATGGGGGAATTGATGAAGGAGGAGGCCGCCTCTTGGAAGACACAACAGCTTCAGTGGAAGGGGCCCTGGAGGACAGATGTCAGGATGAGAAGACCACACACAAGAAGCCACTGCAATAAGATACTTACGCGTCAATGGTGATGTACTTCCGTCGCTTCAACAGCCCGAAGATATTGCTGCCGCTGGGGGATCCCTTCCTCTTGCGGAGCTCCTCGAAGTCCATGCAAAGACAACCAAAGCGCTGGACGTGACAGCCGGTGCACGGCGGAGCCAAAGAAGAACCAAGAGGGATGGCTTCAGGGGAGCCTGATCGTGGCGAACAGCCCAGCACCCTCTCACTGCAACCTCCCGAGGCTCCTGGAGCCTCAGCCTCGGGAGCCGCATGTCGCGTCTCCTCAGCAACCAACGCCTCAGGAGGGGGGTCGCAGGCCCCCGAGGACGACGCCCCCGGTCACCGCTCATCGTGTGCTCCTCGACGCTTGAGCCGTCGGCCCCCGTCGGAGCTCGCCCCCCTGCACCATCACCTGGGGCGAGCTCAGCACTGGAGGCAAGGAGGGGGACCATGATGATGGGGTTCTCGCGGGGCCCCGTCAAGCCGATTGGGCGCAGCCCCCACTCATCAAAGGAAGGCATGCTCGCGGCAAATGTGACTTTGTTCTCATAGCGGTATATCAGGCAGCTGTTCCTGGGCATCTCATCCGGCAGAGGGACACCTGATAGGAATGTGAGCATAGTTTGCCGCGTCGCAAGAGGAAGCCCCTCCTCCTGAAACCTCATGTTGTCCTGGCTGCGGAGCAAGTCCCACATCAGGCGGGAGTGGCGCTGAAGTGGAGCGACTCGACGCCTGACAAACTCCCTCACCACCATGGGCGCAGTCACGCCGAGGTCCTTCAACCACCTCATCCTGGCCCAGACGGGGGCAAGGCAGGGGCTCGTGAGCTTCTGATGACCCTAGCCGGAGTTTGGAATAGCAGGCCCCACCGGAGCTTGGAGCAGAGGGTTGAGCACGCCGGCGTCAACAAACACCCATCGTGTACGGAACTCGCTCGTGGTTTAAGGAAGCTCAAAGTCGATCCCCGCGCTTGCCATCGCAGCCACGACCTGGAAGCCCATGCACCCCGAGCTCTGCCGGGGACCGATGAGATGCAACGAGAAGAAGTGGCGGAGGAGTGCCACGGAAGGAGCGATGCCCACCATGGCCTCGCACAAGAAGGTGAAGACGGCAAGAAGGGTCACAGATTGAGGGTCGAGATGGAGCATGTGGATCTGATAGTGCTCGAGCACCATGTTGAAGAAGGCGGAGAAGGGAGGAATCAGGCCAGCCCAGAGGGCCTCAATGAAGATCGGAACCTCGGTGACTGCCCGAGACATGTGAGTGCAAGACGCGGGCCAAGCTGTCATCGCTCCCCACTCGTTGAAACTGGAGGCAAGCATGGGGCGCACCTTGTCCATGGCCTTGTCGTTGAGCACCCGGGGCCGGACGAGCGCCGACTCGAAGGATGGAGGCGCAGTTGGCGAGGACAGAGGTTTCTTCCCCTTCTTGGCTTGTTTCGGCATGATGGCGGTGAAGCAGGCGAAGCGCAAGTCAGATTGGGAGGACGGAGCAGGGCCTCGAGGAAGCAGGGAGATTAGAAGAGCCAGGCATGGCGAAGGAAGAATAACCGAGTAAGAGGCGGGGGGCGCATAGCCAGGCGGATTCAAGGGTAGCGTAGGGAAGCGGAGACGCCCACGTCCAATCAACTGCCACGCGTTAACCGAGGCCACAGGCTTTTGGGGCCCGCGGTGCTCCGTACTTGGCCCTTGGCTTCGCCGCGAAGCCAAGACCAAGCGCACCTTGGGCCCGGGGGCTACTGTCGACGTCCTGGGAACGGGGGTCCCCAGGCTTGCCTGCCTGCGGCCCGCGGCGTGGCTAAGCCAGCATGCTGTACGGCCCATCTTCATCAACAAGGCATCCAAGACCCTCGCGAGGGGCCAAGCCTCGCGAGGCAGATGACAAAAGACCTCTTCTGGAGTGGCCTAGTCGGGCAGGCTCACGAGGAGCGGAGATGTCAAGGCGAGGCAAACCTCACGAGGCTCTCATGAAGTGAGCCATGACGATCGACACCACGTGGGCGCCAACGTGCAGCGTCCTTGTTTCCTCTTTGGTGCTAAGGAAACCAGCGCAGGTGAGGAGTACCGAGGCATCAGGCAAAGGTTGCCATTTTGGTGCAACAAGACCAGGACCAGAAGGACGGCAAGACGGAGGTCATCGTGGAGCCCAAGACGGCGTCACCACCAGAACCTTTCGCAGGCGGAGACCACCTTTTGTCAGGATGGCTTGTACTAGCTGTCCCCCTTCAAATTTACCCGCCATTGTTGGCTCCCTTCCCGCTCAATATTTGGCAATAGGACCAAGGCCTCTATAAGTAGGACTAGCCACCACCGTAGGCAGGGATGGACCATTTTTTAGATCATCCCCAGCCACACAAGTTTGCCAAGCACAAGAACACCTCAACCTTAGGAGGTTGTTCTTCCCCTTGTATTTTTCATCATCAGCCCAAGAGGCAATCCACCACCACCACACTGAGTAGGGCATTACACCTCAACGGTGGCCCGAACCAGTATAAATCTTGTGTCTTTCTGTGTTGCGAGTTCGTCGAGTTCGTCCACGAGATCTTAGTGAGCTAGGGCATAGATTGGTGGGAGGAAAAGACTTCACGCGCACCCCAGTGTTCGAACCTTAAGGGTTTGCCGGAACCCCACATCCGACAACATCATCGAGCTGAACATGTGCTGAACTCGGAGGTGTCGTACGTTCAGTACTTGGATCGGTCGGATCGTGAAGACGTACGACTAGATCAACCGCGTTCTCATAACGCTTCCACTTACGGTCTACGAGGGTACGTAGACGATACTCTCCCCTCTCGTTGCTATGCATCACCATGATCTTGCGTGTGCATAGGAATTCTTTTGAAATTACTATGTTCCCCAACAACAATTTATACCTAAGCAAGTTTGGCAGACCGAATTCTTCACAAAAGCCGGTGAAAAGAGAGAAGAAGGTCGGGGCTAGAATGTTCCTGAAGAACAAGTCTTGGAGAAGTGCAAAAGCAACATGTGTCACCTCTACAGATTTCTCTAAAGTAAAAAAACAAATGGTTTCTTTGGCTTGTGGATTAAATTATGAGAAGATTGGAAGTTTTTCCAGCTAGTACGAGCGCACTCTCTCATACCTTGAGCTATCTCAGAACATGAGACTTACTGTTACTCCCAGCCGAATGAGGTACGACCTAGGGTACGAATGCTCATGCTCATACCATAGGCCATCCCTTTCTCTAGACTCGGAGTCCCTTTTGTCTTTGGTAAAAAATGTGTGTGAACGGTAGAAAAAAAAAGAAAAAAAAACACCATGGAAATTAGTTTCGCATGTACCGAAGGGGAGTATGGCTGAGGGTAAGAGCACCCGGGCTTGTACCTTAGGGCATCTCCAACGCTGACCCGCAAACCTCCCGCAACCATCCGGACCGCGGAAGCCATCCAACGCCGACCTGTACCGGTCCGCTGAGCGGCCCGGGCGGGATTTCTCCTGCAAAGTGGAGACAAACGTGGGGCGGGTTTGCGGGAGTCCGGTCACGCGAAACCTCGCTCTTCGCCCCCCTGGCCCGCCCAAAAAGAAGGCCGAGCCCGCACTTTTGTAGCATCCCGCACTATTTCCACGTCAAAATCCCCACTCTCTTCTTTCACTGCCCGCCGCTCTCCGCCCAATTCCTCACTCTCTTATCCCACCCTCTCCTTCCCTCCGCCGCTGATGCACGGAACCGCCAGAGATGGCGCCGGTGGGAGTGCCGGAGGATCCGAGCATCACGCTCGCCCGAAAGATCAATTCGAAGACGCAGCAAAATCGCCACGTCAAAGCGAAGGCCATAAAGGAGGAGAAGATGAAGAAGCGCCTGGCTGCCGGTGGGCCTGGTGGTGACGATGGGCATGGCGGACGGGGCGTTCGGCGAGGCTGTGGAAGACACCGCCAGACGGGCGCTCCCATAGTACAGACGACACCGTGGCCGGAGCCTTACAAGCCTCTGTACTACTACTACGCCAAGCAGCTCGCAAACCCCCGCCAGTACGGTTCCTTACATTGTCGATGTTAAGCGGCGCCGTTCTTCTCTTAGTTTTCTTTGCCGTCGCTCGTCCGGGCAAGGACGACGGGTGGAGAACAGATGGGTGCCCGCTGATGTCGCTTGAAGCTACGTCGGTATTTCCCCAAAGAGGAAGGGATGATGCAACACAACGGCGGGAGGTATTTCCCTCAGATATGAAACCAAGGTTATCGAACCAGTAGGAGAACCAAGCAACACAACATAAACAGCCCCTGCACACAAATAACAAATACTCACAACCCAACGTGTTAAAGGGGTTGTCAATCCCTTTCGGGTAACGGTGCTAGAAATTGGTGCGCTGACGGGAGAAAGTTGTAAATAATGATAGATCAAACGCCAAATAAAATAAATAAGAATAAAATGAAGCAAGGTATTTTTATATTGTTGGTTTAATAGATCTGAAAATAAATGCAAAGGAAAAGTAGATTGCAAAGGAAAATATATGAGAAAGAGACCCCGGGCCCCGTAGGTTTCACTAGTGGCTTCTCTCGAGAAAAATAGAAAACGGTGGGTGAACAAATTACTGTTGGGTAATTGATAGAACTTAAAATAATCATGACGATATCCAGGCAATGATCATTACATAGGCATCACGTCCAAGATTAGTAGACCAACTCCTGCCTGCATCTACTACTATTATTCCACACATCGACCACTATCCAACATGCATCTAGTGTATAAAGTTCATGGGGAAATAGAGTAATGCAATAAGAACGATGACATGATGTAGACAAGATCTATCTATGTAGAGATAGACCCCATCGTTTTATCCTTAGTAGCAACGATACATACGTGTCAGTTCCCCTTCTGTCACTGGGATCACGCACCGTAAGATTGAACCCACTACAAAGCACATCTTCCCATTGCAAGATAAATAGATCAAGTTGGCCAAACAAAACCCAAATATCAAAGAAGAAATACAAGGCTATAAGAGATCATGCATAAAAGAGATCAAAGAAACTCAAATACTTTCATGGATATAAAAAGATAGATCTGATCATAAACTCAAAGTTCATCGATCCCAACAAACACACCACAAAAGAGTTACATCATATGGATTTCCAAGAGACCATTGTATTGAGAATCAAGAGACAGAGAGAGGAAGCCATCTAACTACTAACTACGGACCCGAAGGTCTACAAAGAACTACTCACGCATCATCGGAGAGGCACCAATGGAGGTGGTGAACCCCATCCGAGATGGTGTCTAGATTGGATCTGGTGATTCTGGACTCTGCGGCGGCTAGATCAATATTTTGTCGACTCCCCTAGGGTTTTGGGAATATTGGGGTATTTATAGGGCAAAGAGGCGGTCCGGGGGGCACCTGAGGTGGGCACAACCCACCAGGGTGCGCCTGGGCCTCCTGGCGCACCCTGGTGGGTTGTGCTCTCCTCGGAGCACCCCCCAGGCGTAGTCAGGGCCCATTATGTTCCTTCTGGTCCATAAAAAATCTCTGTAAAGTTTCGTGGCATTTGGACTCCGTTTGATATTGATTTTCTATGATGTAAAAAACATGGAAAAAACAGCAACTGGCACTTGGCACTATGTCAATAGGTTAGTACCAAAAATGATATAAAATGACTATAAAATGATTATAAAACATCCAAGATGGATAATATAACAGCATGGAACAATCAAAAATTATATATACGTTGGAGACGTATCAGCATCCCCAAGCTTAACTACTATTCATCCTTGAGTAGGTAAGTGATAAAAACATAATTTTTGATGTGGAATGCTGCCTAACATGGCATATCATATTCTTTCTTTATAGCATGGACATTTGGACTTTTATGTGATTCAAAGCAATAGTCTAGTTTTGACATGATGATTTAAATACTCAAGCATATCAACAAGCAACCATGTCTTTCGAAATATCAACGCTAAAATAAGTTATCTCTAGCCCATCATGCTCAACCATTGATCCATTCATGAAACACACTTGTATATTAGCTACACACAATACTCAAGTACGATCATATTGCCTCCTAGCTTTTATAAGAGAAGATGGAGACTTAAATTCAAAATAAAAGTTGCATAAAGTAAAAGAAAGGCCCTTCGCAGAGGGAAGAAGGGATTTGTAGAGGTGCCAGAGCTCAAAGAGAAAAAAAAATTAGAGATAAAAACATTTTGGGAGGTGTATCCATCCCACCAACGAAAACGACTTAGAGTTCCCAACACTTTCCATGCTAGATATATCATAGGCGGTTCCCAAACAGAAAATAAAGTTTATTCCTTTTTCATCATACTTTCACTTTCCATGGCTAACCGTATCCACGAGTGCCTTCCATATCAACACTTTCCAAGGAATTTATTATTTGAAAACATAAAGTAAATTCATTTTTTTCATTTCGGGACTGGGCATCCCTAATACCTTTGCCTTACTCTCATGCAATGACAAGTGAATAAACACTCGTCGTGAGAATAACACATCTACATTGGAAAATATTAGCCACCCCTCACCGCTCCGCGCGCGAAACGAACACACAAAAGAGAAGTTTACTTTGAAAATTAGAGATGACACATGCAAATTTTCTTAGAACGGCAAAAGAATACCGCATATAGGTAAATATAGTGGACTCATGTGGCAAAACTGGTTTAAAGGATTTTGGATGCAAAAGTAGGGATCATACTTAGTGCAAAATGAAGGCTAGCAAAATATTGAGAAGCGACCAACCAAGAAACAGATAATCTCATAAGAAAGCATTAAGCATAATTAACACTGAATAATGCACCACAAGTAGGATATAATTTCATTGCATGACTATTGACTTTCGTGCTTGCATAGGGAATCACAAACCTCAACACCAATATTCTTACTAAGGCATAATTACTAATCAACATAACTCACATATCACATCATCATACCTCAAAACTATTACTAAGAATCAAGTTTATTTGGCCAATGATCTTCATGAAAGTTTTTATTATACCCTTCTTGGATATCTATCACTTTGGGACTAATTTTCATGTGTTGCTTTTCATAAGCTCAAACAAATATAAGTGAAGATCATGAGCATAATATTTCTTTCTCTCAAATTAATTTAAGTGAAGCAAGAGAGAATTTCTTGAAAATTGTACTAACTCTCAAATAAATCTAAGTGAAGTAAGAGAGCATTTCTTCAAAAATACTAAGCACACCGTGCTCAAAAAATATAAGTGAAGCACTAGAGCAATTCCATAGCTCATAAAATTTTTAAGTGAAGCATAGAGAGAAATTCTAACAAGTCATGACATAATTTTGGTTCTCTCAAATAGGTGTGTCCAACAAGGGATCAAGACTTAAAACACAAAATAAAACAAGCAAAGAATCATATCATACAAGACGCTCCAAGCAAAACACATAGTATGTAACGAATAAAAATATAGCTTCGAGTAAAATATCGATGGTCGTTAGAAGAAAGAGGGGATGCCACTCGGGGGCATCCCCAAACTTAGTTGGTTGCTCATTTTTGGATAATAGCTTGGGATGCCGGGCATCCCCAACCTTAGGCTCCTATACTCCTTATTCCTTCATCCATCGTAAGATAACCCAAAACTTGAAAACTTCAATCACACAAAACTCAACAAAACCTTCGCGAGATCCGTTAGTATAAGAAAAAAAATCACTACTATAAGTGTTGTATCAAACCAATTCATATTTTGTTATTGCATTATATTTACTGTATTATAACTTTTCTATGGCAAAAACTCATCAAAGAAAACCAAAGAGCCATCAAAATAAGCACACAATGCAAAGAAAACAGAATATGTCCAAACAGAACAGTCTGTAGCAATCTGACTATTTCGAATACTTCTTTAACTCAAAAAATTCTAAAACATTAGTAAGACCTGAGAAATTTGTATATTGATCTACTACAAGTGGAATGGGTATTTTATCGCTCTCTGGTTAAAAATGAGAATTAGTTTTGCGAGCGCAAAAGTTTCTGTTTTTTCAGCAAGATCAAACAACTATCACCCAAGAAGATCCTAAAGGCTTCACTTGGCACAAACACTAATTAAAACATAAAAAACATAATTATAACATTATCATAATTGTGCTAACACTCAAGAACAGAAAGCAAAAATAAAAAATAAATTTTATTCATTGGGTTGCCTCCCAACAAGCACTATAATTTTACGCCCTTAGCTAGGCATAAAGCAATGATCTAAGTTTTGTCATCCAAAGTTTAGGCAACTTTTGTAAGGGTTTCTCAAACCCGGGAGGCTCTTTATGCTTCCCTAAATT
Organism: Triticum aestivum; assembly: GCF_018294505.1. Classification (NCBI taxonomy): domain Eukaryota; kingdom Viridiplantae; phylum Streptophyta; class Magnoliopsida; order Poales; family Poaceae; genus Triticum; species Triticum aestivum. The sequence goes on along the minus strand of NC_057800.1, from coordinate 445,515,665 downwards.
CTCTGGAAAATAAACCATCTTTAGATCCAAAATATCCAATCGTTTGTTGCAAAGAGTAATCAAGGTATTCATGCGATTGATACTACCATTGAGATGTTTGAGGGGTTCATTATATTTTTGTAATTCAAGCATGTGTTTATGCAAATCACCAAGTTTGTCCAGCATTTGAACTCCCTCTGGGGTGAAAGTAAACCCCTTCTTTTGAGGTGGAATCCCCAAAATTCCTTCTAAAATTTCATAGGCAGCATTGGCATCAACCTCAATAAAATTCTCTTTAGCGGCAAAATCTAGGAGTTGTCTATGATGCAAAGCCAATCCTATGCAAAAATTACGAAGCAAGACCTTAGCGTCCCCCTTTAAATTGGAAATACGATAAGATTTCATAAGCCTATACCAAGCATCTTTCAGATTTTCACCTTGTCTTTTCTTGAAGTAAAGCACTTCAAAATCTGGTGACAAAGGAGGAGTAGGCACGCTAGCCATTAAGACTAGGAAGCAAGAAAACAGATAGATCCGGCAAGAAAACGGCGAGATAAAAAGAGGGGTGAACAAAACGGCAAATTTTTATGAAGTGGGGGAGAGGAAGACGAGAGGCAAATGGCAAATAATTTAAATTGCGAGGTGATGAGATTTGTGATCAGGAACCTGGTATATGTTGAAGATCCTTTGTGACAACGGCGCTAGAAATTCCTTTTGATGTCGCTTGAAGCTATGTTGGTATTTCCCCAAAGAGGAAGGGATGATGCAGCACAACGGCGGTAGGTATTTCCCTTAGATATGAAACCAAGGTTATCAAACCAGTAGGAGAACCAAGCAACACAACATAAACAACCCCTGCACACAAATTACAAATACTTGTAACCCGACGTGTTAAAGGGATTGTCAATCCCTTTCGGGTAACGGTGCCAGAAATTGGTGCGCTGGCGGGAGAAAGTTGTAAATAATGATATATTGAACACCAACTAAAATAAATAAGAATAAATTGCAGCAAGGTATTTTTGTATTTTTGGTTTAATAGATCTAAAAATAAATGCAAAGGAAAAGTAGATCGCAATGGCAAATATATGAGAAAGAGACCCGAGGGCTGTAGGTTTCACTAGTGGCTTCTCTCGAAAAAAATAGCAAACGGTGGGTGAACAAATTACTATTGGGCAATTAATAGAACTTCAAATAATCATGACGATATCCAGGCAATGATCATTACATAGGCATCACGTCCAAGATTAGTAGACCGACTCCCGCCTACATCTACTAGTAATACTCCACACATCAACCGCTATCCAGCATGCATCTTGTGTATTAAGTTCATGGGGAAACAGAGTAATGCAATAAGAACGATGACATGATGTAGACAAGATCTATCTATGTAGAGATAGACCCCATCTTTTTATGCTTGGTAGCAACGATACATACGTGTCGGTTCCCCTTCTGTCACTGGGATAAAGCACCGTAAGATCGTGTTGGGAAATGTAGTAATTCAAAAAACTTCTTATATTTATATTTCAATTCTTATCTTTTATGTGAGCATCATTGAAATCATCATGCCTAGCTAGGGGCGTTAAACGACAGCGCTTGTTGGGAGGCAACCCAATTTTATTTTTGTTCCTTGCTTTTTGTTCCTGTTTAGTAATAAAAAAATCATTTGTCCTCTGTTATGATTGTGTTTTTATGTTTTAATTAGTGTTTGTGCCAAGTAAAGCCTTTAGGATCTTCTTGGGTGATTGTTATTTAATCTTGTTGTAAAGAACATAAAGTATGCTCTCACGAGAATAATTTTTATTTTTTAGCAGAGAGCGATAAAATAACAATTCCACTTACAGTAGATTAATAAAAAAAAAATCCTAGGACTTCCTAATTTCTCAGAATTTTTGGAGTTACAGATGTATTTGAAACCTACAGATTACTACAGTCTGTTCTGTTTTTGACAGATTCAGTTTTCTATGTGGTGTTTGCTTATTTTGATGAATCTATGAGTAGTATCGGAGGGTATGAACCATATAGAAGTTGGAATACAGTAGATATTACACCAATATGAATTTAGAATGAGTTCACAACAGTACCAAAAGTGCTGATTTATTTTCTTATACTAACGGAGCTCATGAGATTTTCTGTTGAGTTTTGTGTTGTGAAGTTTTCAAGTTTTGGGTAAAGATTCGATGGACTATGGAATAAGGAGTGGCAAGAGCCTAAGCTTGGGTATGCCCAAGGCACCCCAAGGTAACATTCAAGGACAACCAAGAGCCTAAGCTTGGGGATGCCCCAGATGGCATCCCATCTTTCGTCTTCGTTCATCGGTAACTTTACTTGAAGCTATATTTTTATTCACCACATGATATGTGTTTTACTTGGAGCGTCATTTTATTTTCTTTTGTTTTGATTGATGTTTGAATAAAATACCAAGATCTGAAATTATTAAATGTTAGAGAATCTTCACATAGTTACATAATTATTCAACTACTCATTGATCTTCACTTATATCTTTTGAAGTAGTTTGTTGTTTGCTCTAGTGCTTCACTTATATCTTTTAGAGCACGACGGTAGTTTTATTTTACAGAAATTATTGATCTCTCATGCTTCACTTATATTATTTTGAGAGTCTCTAAATAGCGTGGTAGTTTGCTTTGGTTATGAAATTAGTCCTAATATGATAGGCATCCAAGATGGGTATAATAAAAACTTTCATATATAGTGCATTGAATACTATGAGAAGTTTGATACTTGATGATTGTTTTGAGATATGAAGATGGTGATATTAGAGTCATGCTAGTTGAGTATTTTTGAATTTGAGAAATACTTGTGTTGAGGTTTGCAAGTCCCGTAGCATGCATGTATGGTAACCGTTGTGTGACAAATTTGAAGCATGAGGTGTTATTTGATTGTCCTCCTTATGAGTGGCGGTCGGGGACGAGCGATGGTCTTTTCCTACCAATCTATCCCCCTAGGAGCATGCACATAATGCTTGTTTTTTGATGACTTGTAGATTTTTGCAATAAGTATGTGAGTTCTTTATGACTAATGTTGAGTCCATGGATTATACGCACTCTCACCTTCCCATCATTGCTAGCCTCTTCGGTACCGTGCATTGCCCCTTCTCACCTTGAGAGTTGGTGCAAACTTCGCCGGTGCATCCAACCCCCGTGATATGATACACTCTATCACACATAAACCTCCTTATATCTTCCTCAAAACAGCCACCATACCTACCTATTATGGCATTTCCATAGCCATTCTAAGATATATTGCCATGCAACTTTCCACCATTACGTTTATTATGACATGCTTCATCATTGTCATATTGCCTTGCATTATCATGTAGTTGACATCGTATTTCTGGCAAAGCCACCATGCATAATTTCATACATGTTACTCTTGATTCATTGCCCATCCCGGTACACTGCCGGAGGCATTCATATAGAGCCATACTTTGTTTTAGTATCGAGTTGTAATCTTTGAGTTGTAAATAAATAGAAGTGTGATGATCATCATTAATAGAGCATTGTCCCAAAAGAACAAAAGGGGAAGGCCAAATGAAAAAAAAGGCCAAAAAAGAAAAAAAAGGGACAATGCTACTATCCTTTTTCCACACTTGTGCTTCAAAGTAGCACCAAGATCTTCATGATAGAGAGTCTCTTATATTGTCACTTTCATATACTAGTGGGGATTTTTCATTATAGAACTTGGCTTGTATATTCCAACAACGGGCTTCGTCAAGTGCCCTAGGTCTTCGTGAGCAAGCAAGTTGTATGCACACCCACTTAGTTTGTTTTGTTGAGCTTTCATACATTTATAGCTCTAGTGCATCCGCTGCATGGCAACCCCTACTCCTCGCATTGACATCAATTGATGGGCATCTCCATAGCCCGTTGATTAGCCATGTGAATGTGAGACTTTCTCTTTTTTGTCTTCTCCACACAACCCCCATCATTATATTCTATTCCACCCATAGTGCTATGTCCATGGCTCACACCCATGTATTGCGTGAAAGTTGATTTTTTTTGAAATTACTAAAGTATGAAACAATTGCTTGGCTTGTCATCGGGGTTGTGCATGATGAGAGCATTTTTTGTGTGACGAAAATGAAGCATAGCCAAACTATATGATTTTGTAGGGATAAGCTTTCTTTGGCCATGTTATTTTGAGAAGACATAATTGCTTAGTCAGTATGCTTGAAGTATTACTATTTTTATGTCAATATTAAACTTTTGTCTTGAATCTTTCGGATCTGAACATTCATGCCACAATAAAGAAAATTACATTGAAAATCATGTTATGTAGCATTCCACATCAAAAAAAAATCTATTTTTATCATTTACCTACTCGAGGACGAGCGAGAATTAAGCTTGGGGATGCTTGATACGTCTCCAACGTATCTATAATTTTTTATTGTTCCATGCTATTATATTATCCATCTTGGATGTTTTATATGCATTTATATGGTATTTTATATGATTTTTGGGACTAACCTATTAACCTAGAGCCCAGTGCTAGTTTCTGTTTTTTTCCTTGTTTTTGGTTTTAATGAAAAAGAATACCAAACGAAGTCCAATGGACGCGCCAATTTTTTATGATTTTTTATGGATCAAAAGAAGCCCCTGGAGTAAAAGAGTTGGGCCAGAAGAGTCCCGGGCCGTCCACGAGGGTCGGGGGCGCGCCCTACCCCCCTCCCCCGGGCGCGCTACCCTATCTCGTGGACGACTCGGGGACCCCCCTGACTTGTTCCCGACGCCAAAAATTCCTATAAATACTGAAACCTCCAGAACATAACCTATATCGGGAGTTCCGCCACCGAAAACCAATCTAGACCCGTTTCGGCACCCTGCCGAAGGGGGGAATCCCTCTCCGGTGGCCATCTTCATCATCCCGGCGCTCACCATGACGAGGAGGGAGTAGTTCACCCTCGGGGTTGAGGGTATGTACTAGTAGCTATGTGTTTGATCTCTCTCTCTCTCTCTCTCTCTCTCTCGTGTTCTTGATTCGCACGATCTTGATGTATCGCAAGCTTTGCTATTCTAGTTGGATCTTATGATGTTTCTCCCCCTCTACTCTCTTGTGATGAATTGAGTTTTCCCTTTGAAGTTATCAGATTGAGTCTTTAAGGATTTTAGAACACTTGATGTATGTATTGCATGTGCTTATCTGTGGTGACAATGGGATATTCACGTGATCCACTTGATGTATGTTTTGGTGATCAACTTACGAGTTCCATGACCTCGTGAACTTATGCATAGGGGTTAGCACACGTTGTTGTCTTGACTCTCCGGTAGAAACTTTGGGGCACTCTTTGAAGTTCTTTGTGTTGGTTGAATAGATGAGTCTGAGATTGTGTGATGCATATCATATAATCATACCCACGAATACTTGAGGTGACATTGGAGTATCTAGGTGACATTAGGGTTTTGGTTGATTTGTGTCTTAAGGTGTTATTCCAGTACAGACTCTAGGATAGATCGAACGAAAAGAATAGTTTCGTGTTATTTTACTACGAACTCTTGAATAGATCGATTAGAAAGAATAACTTTGAGGTGGTTTCGTACCCTACAATAATATCTTTGTTTGTTCTCCGCTATTAGTGACTTTGGAGTGACTCTTTGTTGCATGTTAAGGGATAGTTATATGATCCAATTATGTTATTATTGTTGAGATAACTTGCACTAGTGAAAGTATGAACCCTAGGCCTTGTTTCAACGCATTACAATACTATTTTCGCTCACTTTTATCATTAGTTACCTTGCTGTTATTATATTTTCAGATTACAAAAACCTATATCTACCATCCATATTGCACTTGTATCACCATCTCTTCGCCGAACTAGTGCACCTATACAATTTACCATTGTATTGGGTGTGTTAGGGACACAAGAGACTCTTTGTTATTTGGTTGCAAGGTTGTTTGAGAGAGACCATCTTCATCCTACGCCTCCCACGGATTGATAAACCTTAGCTCATCCACTTGAGGGAAATTTGCTACTGTCCTACAAACCTCTGCACTTGGAGGCCCAACAATGTCTACAAGAAGAAGGTTGTGTAGTAGACATCATTCGCGACAAAGCGGTGTTGTCTGGGGCTTGTACCGCTAAAGCCATGGGCGAAGAGGAGGCGGTGTTGTCTGGGACCATACCGCTGTAACCATGGTCGAAGCGGAGCCGAGAGGTCCATGGCGGATATAGTCGAGGACGCAAAGCCACCCGTGAAGCCATTGGAGATGAGGCTCGTCGAACCAGTCTCTCTTCAGCATCTTCACTAGAGTTTGTTGTCGCTACCTCGAAGCCCAATATAGGAGGGGGGAGGAGTAGGATCTAAAGAGGAAGAGGAAGGGGGTCCTTCACATTGGTAATTCATGAACTTTGCCTTTTCCTAGCTTTCTCAAGCACCACCAAACTAATCATCTTTCTTTTCAGCCTCCTCCTAATATCTCTCTCCACCAGACTCGAGGCCCTATTTTATTGTGTAATATCTAATCTCACGATGACATCAAGAACATGCCTGTTGCATGTCTTTTCCATTAAGAAGAGAGGGACAAGGTTCACAAATTACATGTGTAGGCATACATGCACTCCGACACCAATCCGCCGTCACAACAAATTGAAACAACTAATGTACTTGAAATTTATGCTCGCCATCCACCCTAGCGCTATGCCAGAGAGTCAACTCGGCTTGAATGTTGCTCACTAGCACTGCCGGCGGGGTGGATTTATGATCAAACATACAAATGTTTCTCTCGAGCCAAATGAAACGAAGTGTTGCCTGGATTGTCGTGTTCATGTCTCTCTGATGCCGAGGGGGGACGACCAGGGTCACCATGGGCCGTCCCCCACTCCCGTCCCAGGGCGCTAAGGGGTTTTGTTTTAGGAACAGACGGCGGTGTTTTGCTGACGCCTCGAATCGACGCTTTTGTTGCGACATGCTAAGTTTTCTCCGCCACCATTCCGATAGGGACTAAGACACAACCGAGCGCCATGTGTAGTTGCACCTTGTGGTTAGAGAAGATATTTTTACGCTAGGACTGCAACCTTTGACTAGTTCGCATAAGCTTATGGAAGATCATTTGGCAAGGCTCCACATTGTCAGGTCTTTCATTCCAAGCCTAGGCATTTTTGTTGCTGAAGTTAAATTGATGATAGTTAGGCTTGTTGCTGAAGTTTTTAACTTATACGCAAAGCAAAAAGGGGCACACATTTGATCATTGTCTAGTTTTTTGCGGGGGGAAAAACTAGACAATGATCATTGTCTAGTTGGCGTCGTTAACGGTTGCAAAGAAAGAATGTGCATTGTAATGAAATATCACGACTCGCTAGGCCCATTTTGCATGCACAGAGTCCTTGTGAGAAGAACTGGGTTCCCCATATATCCACCAATTTCTAAGCTATAGTTGATTCCAAAAAGCTACTTAGAGCTGGTCTTTGAACAAACGGGTATGATCGCGTCATGTCAGAACTTTCCCTTCTCCAAAAACAGAAGCATAATTGTCAGTAACAGTCATATAGCTTAGCCATTTTACCCGTTGTTGTTGTTGTTGTTATTGATAAACCATTTGAAATCGCTTACCCTTGCGGCGGGGTTCTTAGAGTTGTGAACTTTATGATCTAGGAATCCAATACGTACACAGCCAGGCCTGAAGCCTTTCTGCCCAAAGAACAAGAAGAAAGGTGTTTCAAGAAAGAAAGAAAGCCAAAAAGATCACCCACGGATAAACACATTCTCATACCCACCATGAACTGCTAGTTCCATTGATTTGCAACTAATTTGTTACTCCCTCTGTTCACTTTTATAAGGTGCGGAAGGAGATTTCCAACAGCCCCCAAAAATCGATAATGGACAACAATACCCTTCGATCAATTTGAAATTCAAAACCATCGGGATCCCTTCGCTAAGTGCGTCGCCTCCCAGCGCATCGCCGGCTCGCCGCCCAACTTCTCCCTGCCCACCTCACCCAGATTGTCCTCGCCAGGATCTCCTCCCGTCCCACCTCGCCCAGATTCTCCTCCGCCCAGGATCTCCTCCTCCCTGCCCAGCTTCCTACTCATCTAGGAACCTCTCCGCCGGCCCCAGGAAGGCACCTCACCGGCTGCCGGCCCCAGCAGCACTTCATCGGACGCCGGCGCCGGCAGCACTTCGCCGAGAAGGTCAAGCTCGTCTAGAACCACCTCCGTTCTTCCCCGTGTCGCCAGAAGGTCGAGCTCGTCGGGGGCCAGGGGAGAAGATTAGGAGCTTCTCATGCGTGAGCGTGACCACCTCCAGGCTCGGTGCTCCTTGCCAGCTTGTCCCTTGGCAACACTAGCAGATCCTCAACTGTAGCTCCTTGCCTTCGGCAGAAGATCCTCAACAGAATAAACAACAGCAGATCATTGGCCCTCAATAGAAGCAACAGCAGCAGATCCTCAATATCGACAGAAGCAAATCACTGGCCCTTAACAGAAGCAACAACAGTAGATCCTCAATAGCAATAGCATCATATGATTGGCCCAATTGCAAGCATGCTAGTCCCAGACCTCAATTTCACTCCACCCGAAGAAGGCAATGAAGAACTTGAAGAAGAAGAAGGCAACAATGCTGGTCAAAATTCAGGTATAATTTCTTCTAATCTTGCATCAAATTATGCCTCAGAGATGTAACAAAGAAGGGATTGATAAGATTTAATAGTGCATATGAGGAAGCTTCATTTTGTTCACAGGTTATTCAACACTACTCCACTATGGAGTAGTAAAGTGGCTATATCAAATCAAATGGATATCACGGTCTTCTCTATGGAAGGCTGAAAAAGATTACTCCACTAGAATGGAGTAATTAACATTTTAGTGGAGTAATCAAATTTGTTGTTGCCTTTCTTTCCTTCTATATGGAGTAATTAAAATGACAACAAAGAAATGTCATGGTACACAAGGCATACTAGAAAGAAGGAGATAACGAAAGCAACATTAGTTTCAGCAAGAAACATTTATATTTTCAGCAAGCAAGCAACATTTATATTTTCAACAAGCAACAAAGGTCTCCTGGACAATTGTGGGGGTATTTCAGTTTTTGCCTCATTTGCTTATAGGCAAATAGAACAAACTCCACAAGAACCGTGGTGTACCTCAAATAGCATATAGTCTGACAACATGTATATGTGTGTAAATAAATATATACTCTAACAACTAGGAATGGAAAAGAAACTGGTGCAATAACAACGGTGTACCTCAAAATATTTTCATACTACTCCAAATTGAAAAGAAAAAGCAATGCAAAAACAAATTATGGAGTAATTTGCTTGCTTGCTTGCAACAGAGGTCAATCATGGAGTATAAACTTTAGTTCATATTTACAAATTTAGTTTACATTTATATTTTTAGCAACCAGCATTTATGTTTATATTTACAACAAGCAAAGCAAGCAATACTCCTATCCCATGGAATTTTTATTGCTATTGTTGACCTCTTGTTTACATTTCCAACAACCAATTTGTAATCTTCTTGCAATAATTAATTTTATTATTCTATTGCTATTGTAGGAGTACAGAGGCAAAGGAATTGGCTCACTGATACACAGAGATATGCCGCTTACATGTCCTTGGAAACCCTCCATAAGAGTAGAGGAGGCAAGTTCAAGAGAACTAATAAGAAGGATGCAGCTGCAATATTTGGAGCACATGTTCGAGTTATTCAAAGAATATGGGATACGACAATGAAACAGAAAGGCCTTGGTCAGGAGGTGGATGTTTCAAACAAAAGAAAGGAAAATTGTGGAAGAAAATCTTATGATGATATCCTATCTCTCATTCCGACAATTCCCTTAAACAAGAGGTCAACTATTCGATCTCTAGCCAAGGCACTGGGTGTAAGCCCTACTACATTATACAAGAAGTTCAAGTTGAATAAGAAAAGGAGACACTCCAACAGGGTAAAGCCGGTACTGACAGAGAAAAATAAGAGATAGGGTGGATTTTTGCCTCTCTATGCTAGATGAGGCAACATTAGGAGATGTAAGCCCAAGTTTCAGGAGTATGCATAATATTGTCCACATCTACGAGAAATGGTTCTCCATGACCAAGAAAAAAGGAACTACTATCTGCTGCCTGACGAAGAGGACCCAGAAAGACCTGTCAAAAACTCTATTGGAAAAGTGATGTTTTTCACAGCGGTAGCAAGACCACGGTTTGATGAAGATGGGAATGCTACCTCTTGAGCACTTGTGTTGGTTTTCCCTTGAAGAGGAAAGGGTGATGCATCAGAGTAGCGTAAGTATTTCCCTAAGTTTTTGAGAACCAAGGTATTAATTCAGTAGGAGGCTACACGCGAGTCCCTCGCACCTGCACAAACAAATAAATCCTCACAACCAACGCGATAAGGGGTTGTCAATCCCTACACGAGCACTTACGAGAGTGAGATCTGATAGATATGATAAGATATTATTTTTGGTATTTTTATGATAAAGATGCAATGTAAAATAAAAGGCAATGAAAATAACTAAGTGTTGGAAGATTAATATGGTGAAGATAGACCCGGGGGCCATAGGTTTCACTAGTGGCTTCTCTCAAGAGCATAAGTATTTTATGGTGGGTGAACAAATTGCTGTTGAGCAATTGACAAAATTGAGCATAGTTATGAGAATATCTAGGTATGATCATGTATATAGGCATCACGTCCGAGACAAGTAGACCGACTCCTGCCCGCATCTACTACTATTACTCCACACATCGACCGCTATCCAGCATGCATCTAGAGTATTAAGTTCATAAGAACAGAGTAACACCTTAAGCAAGATGACATGATGTAGAGGGATAAACTCATGCAATATGATGAAAACCCCATCTTGTTATCCTTGATGGAAACAATACAATACGTGCCTTGCTGCCCCTACTGTCACTGGGAAAGGACACCGCAAGATTGAACCCAAAGCTAAGCACTTCTCCCATTGCAAGAATGATCAATCTAGTAGGCCAAACCAAACTGATAATTCGAAGAGACTTGCAAAGATAACCAATCATACATAAAAGAATTCAGAGAAGATTCAAATATTGTTCATAGATAAACTTGATCATAAACCCACAATTCATCGGTCTCAACAAACACACTGCAAAAGAAGATTACATCGAATAGATCTGCACAAGAGAGGGCGAGAACTTTGTATTGAGATCCAAAAAGAGAGAAGAAGCCATCTAGCTAATAACTATGGACCCGAAGGTCTGAGGTAAACTACTCACACTTCATCAGAGAGGCTATGGTGTTGATGTAGAAGCCCTTCGTGATCGATGCCCCCTCCGGCGGAGCTCCGGAACAGGCCCCAAGATGTGATCTCATGGATACATAAAGTTATGGTGGTGGAATTAGGGGTTTGGCTCCGTATCTGATCATTTGGGGGTACGTAGGTATATATAGGAAGAAGGAGTACATCGATGGAGCAACAGGGGGCCCACGAGGGTGGAGGGCGCGCCTGGGGGGGGGGGGTAGGCGCGCCCCCCTAGCTCGTGGCTTCCTTGTTGGTTGCTTGACGTAGGGTCCAAGTCTCCTGGATATTGTTCGTTCCAAAAATCACGTTCCCGAATGTTTTATTCCGTTTGTACTCCGTTTGATATTCCTTTTCTTCAAAAACCTAAAATAGGCAAAAAAAAACAGCAATTCTGGGATGGGCCTCCAGTTAGTAGATTAGTCCCAAAAATAATATAAAAGTGTATAATAAAGCCCAATAATGTCCAAAACAGTAGATAATATAGCATGGAGCAATAAAAAATTATAGATACGTTGGAGACGTATCAAGCATCCCCAAGCTTAATTCCTGCTCGTCCTCGAGTAGGTAAATGATAAAAACAGAATTTTTGATGAGGAATGCTACTAGGCATAATTTCAATGTAATTCTTCTTAATTGTGGCATGAATATTCAGATCCAAAAGATTAAAGACAAAAGTTTAATATTTACATAAAAATAATAATACTTCAAGCATACTAACTAAGAAATTTGTCTTCTCAAAATAACATGGCCAAAGAAAGTTATCCCTACAAAATCATATAGTCTGGCTATGCTCTATCTTCACCACACACTGTATTTAAATCATGGACAACCCCGATGACAAGCCAAGCAATTGTTTCATACTTTTGACATTCTAAAACTTTTTCAATCTTCACGCAATACATGAGCGTGAGCCATGGACATAGCACTATAGGTGGAATAGAATGGTGGTTGTGGAGAAGACAAAAAGGGAGAAGATAGTCTCACATCAACTAGGCGTATGAATGGGCTATGGAGATGCCCATCAATAGATATCAATGTAGTGAGTAGGGATTGCCATGCAACGGATGCACTAGATCTATAAGTGTATGAAAGCTCAAAAAGAAACTAAGTGGGTGTGCATCCAACTCGCTTGCTCACGAAGACCTAGGGCGTTTTGAGGAAGCCCATCATTGGAATATAGAAGCCAAGTTCTATAATGAAAAATTCCCACTAGTATATGAAAGTGATGATATAGGAGACTCTCTATTATGAAGATCATGGTGCTACTTTGAAGCACAAGTGTGGTAAAAGGATAGTAGCATTGTCCCTTCTCTCTTTTTCTCTCTCTTTTTTATTTGGGCTTCTTTGGCCTCTTTTTTTCGTCCGGAGTCTCATCCCGACTTATGGGGGAATCATAGTCTCCATCATCCTTTCCTCACTTGGGACAATGCTCTAAAAATGATGATCATCACACTTTTATTTACTTACAACTCAACAATTACAACTCGATAGTTAGAACAAAATATGACTCTATGTGAATGCCTCTGGCGGTGTACCTGGATATGCAATGAATCAAGAGTGACATGTATGAAATAATTATGAACGGTGGCTTTGCCACAAATACAATGTCAACTACATGATCATGCAAAGCAATATGACAATGATGGAGTGTGTCATAGTAATCGGAACGGTGGTAAGTTGCATGGCAATATATCTCGGAATGGCTATGGAAATGCCATGATAGGTAGGTATGGTGGCTATTTTGAGGAAGGTATATGGTGGGTGTATGATACCGGCGAAAGGTGCGCAGTATTAGAGAGGCTAGCAATGGTGGAAGGGTGAGAGTGCGTATGATCCATGGACTCAACATTAGTCATAAAGAACTCATATATTTATTGCAAAAATCTATAAGTTATCAAAGAAAAGTATTACGCGCATTCTCCTAGGGGGATAGATTGATAGGAAAAGACCATCGCTCGTCCCCGACCGCCACTCATAAGGAAGACAATCAATAAATAAATCATGCTCCGACTTCATCACATAACGGTTCACCATACGTGCATGCTACGGGAATCACAAACTTTAACACAAGTATTTCTCAAATTCACAACTACTCAACTAACACAACTCTAATATCACCATCTCCATATCTCAAAACAATTATCAAGTATCAAACTTCTCATAGTATTCAACACACTCATAAGAGAATTTTATTATTAATCTTGTATACCTAGCATATTAGGATTATTTAAGCAAATTACCATGCTATTTGAGGCTCTCAAAATAATCTAAGTGAAGCATGAGAGATCAATAGTTTCTATAAAACAAATCTACCACCGTGCTCTAAAAGATATAGGTGAAGTACTAGAGCAAAACTATATAACTCAAAAGATATAAGTGAAGCACATAGAGTATTCTAATAATTTCCGAATCATGTGTGTCTCTCTCAAAATGTGTGTACAACAAGGATGATTGTGGTAAACTAACAAATAAAGACTCAAATCATACAAGACGCTCCAAGCAAAACACATATCATGTGGTGAATAAAAATATAGCTCCAGGTAAAGTTACCGATAGAAGTAGACGAAAGAGGGGATGCCTTCCGGGGCATCCCCAAGCTTTGGTTTTTGGGTGTCCTTAGATTATCTTGGGGGTGACATGGGAATCCCCAAGCTTAGGCTCTTGCCACTCCTTGTTCCATAATCCATCAAATCTTTACCCAAAACTTGAAAACTTCACAACACAAAACTTAAAGTAGGAAATCTCGTGAGCTCTGTTAGCGAAAGAAAACAAAAGACCACTTCAAGGTACTATAATGAACTCATTCTTTATTTATATTGGTGTTAAACCTAATGTATTCCAACTTCTCTATGGTTTATAAACTATTTTACTAGCCATAGATTCATCAAAATAAGCAAATAACACACAAAAAACAGAATCTGTCAAAAACAGAACTGTTTGTAGTAATCTGTAGCTAGTGCAAGATCTGGAACCCCAAAAATTCTAAAATAAATTTCTGGACGTGAGAAATTTATCTATTAATCATATGCAAAAATAATTAACTAAATATCACTTTTCCAAATAAAAATGGCAGCAGTCCTCGTGAGCGCTAAAGTTTCTATTTTTTACAGCAAGATTAACAAGACTTTCTCCAAGTCTTCCCAACGGTTCCTCTTGGTACAAACACTAATTAAACACAAAAAACACAACCAAAATAGAGGCTAGATAAATTTTTTATTACTAAATAGGAGCAGAAAGCAAGGAATAAAAATAAAATTGGGTTGCCTCCCAACAAGCGCTATCGTTTAACGCCCCTAGCTAGGCATAAAAACCAAGGATAGATCTAGGTATTGCCATCTTTGGTAGGCAATCCATAAGTGGCTCTCATAATAGATTCATAAGGTAATTTAATTTTCTTTCTAGGAAAGTGTCACATGCCTTTCCTTGACGGAAATTGGAATCTAATATTTCCTTCCTTCATATCAATAATTGCACCAATCATTCTAAGGAAAGGTCTACCAAGAATAATAGGACATGAAGGATTGCAATCTATATCAAGAACGATAAAATCTACGCGCACATAATTCCTAATTGCAACAATAAGAACATCATTAATTCTTCACATAGGTTTCTTAATAGTGGAATCCACAAGGTGCAAGTTTAAAGAGCAATCATCAAAATCATGGAAACCTAACAAATCACACAAAGTCTTTGGAATCGTGGAAACACTAGCACCCAAATCACACAAAGCATAGCATTCATGATTTTTAATTTTAATTTTAATAGTAGGTTCCCACTCATCATAAAGTTTTCTAGGGATAGAAACTTCCAACTCAAGTTTTTCTTCATAAGATTGCATCAAAGCATCAACGATATGTTTGGTAAAAGCTTTATTTTGACTATAAGCATGAGGAGAATTTAGCACAGATTGCAACAAGGAAATACAATCTATCAAAGAGCATCTATCATAATTAAATTCCTTGAAATCCAAAATAGTAGGTTCATTAACATCTAGAGTTTTGATCTCTTCAATCCCGCTTTTATCAAATTTAGCATCAAGATCTAAAAACTCCGAATTTTTGGAATGCCTTCTAGGTAAAGGTGGATCATATTCAGTCCCATCATTATCAAGAGTCATATTGCAAAACAAAGATTTAATAGGGGACACATCAATAACTTTAGATCTTCATCTTTATTTTCAAAGTTCTCCGGTTTAGCAGCCATCTTATTAACTAAGGTAGCCTGCTTATCCGATATTTCAGCTGTCAACTTCTCAAGGTGAGCAATTTGGGATCTTAAACCATCAAATTCTTTAGACATATCATTGAGCTCTTTATTCATATAACTCATAAAACTTTTTTGTTCCTTAAGCTCATTTTTGAAGAAACTATTATGCTCAAATTGTAAAACCATAAAACTCCTGACATGGCTTTCGATCTCTTCAAACCTTTTAAGGTGAGGATCACCAAATCTAGGTAAAGCCATCGTGACAAACAAGCAATCCAACACACAAGAAAATGAGAAACGGGCAAAAAGAGGCAAATAGAAAAAGAGAGGGGGGATAGAGAGAGAGAGAGGGCGAATAAAACGGCAAGGGTGAAGTGGGGGAGAGGAAAACGAGAGGCAAATGGCAAATAATGTAATGCATGAGATAAGGGTTTGTGATGGGTACTTGGTATGTTGACTTTCGCGTAGACCTCCCTGGCAACGGCGCCAGAAATCCTTCTTGCTACCTCTTGAGCACTTGCTTTGGTTTTCCCTTGAAGGGGAAAGGGTGATGCAGCAGAGTAGTGTAAGTATTTCCCTCCGTTTTTGAGAACCAAGGTATCAATCCAGTAGGAGGCTACACGCGAGTCCCTTTCACCTACACAAACAAATAAATCCTCGCAACCAATGCGATAAGGGGTTGTCAATCCCTACACGGTCACTTACGAGAGTGAGATCTGATAGATATGATAAGATAATATTTTTGGTATTTTTATGATAAAGATGCAAAGTAAAATAAAAGGCAATGAAAATAACTATGTGCTGGAAGATTAATATGATGAAGATAGACCCGGGGCCCATAGGTTTCACTAGTGGCTTCTCTCAAGAGCATACGTATTTTACGATGGGTGAGCAAATTACGGTTGAGCAATTGACAGAATTGAGCATAGTTATGAGAATATCTAGGTATGATCATGTATATAGGCATCACGTTCGAGACAAGTAGACCGACTCCTGCCTGCATCTACTACTATTACTCCACACATCGACCGCTATCCAGCATGCATCTAGAGTATTAAGTTTATAAGAACAGAGTAACGCCTTAAGCAAGATGACATGATGTAGATGGATAAACTCATGCAATATGATGAAAACCCCCATCTTGTTATCCTCGATGGCAACAATACAATACGTGCCTTGCTGCCCCTACTGTCACTGGGAAAGGACACCCCAAGATTGAACCCAAAGCTAAGCACTTCTCCCATTGCAAGAAAGATCAATCTAGTAGGCCAAACCAAACTGATAATTCGAAGAGACTTGCAAAGATAACCAATCATACATAAAAGAATTCAGAGAAGATTCAAATATTGTTCATAGATAAACTTGATCATAAACACACAATTCATCGGTCTCAACAAACACACCGCAAAAGAAGATTACATCGAATAGATCTCCACAAGAGAGGGGGAGAACTTTGTATTGAGATCCAAAAAGAGAGAAGAAGCCATCTAGCTAATAACTATGGACCCGAAGGTCTGAGGTAAACTACTCACACTTCATCGGAGAGGCTATGGTGTTGATGTAGAAGCCCTCCATGATCGATGCCCCCTCCGGCGGAGGTCCGGAACAGGCCCCAAGATGGGATCTCGTGGATACAGAATGTTACGGCGGTGGAATTAGGGTTTTGGCTCCATATCTAATCGTTTGGGGGTATGTAGGTATATATAGGAAGAAGGAGTACGTCAGTGAAGCAACAGGGCCCCCACGAGGGTGGAGGGCGCGCCTGGGGGGGGGGTAGGCACACCCCCTACCTCGTGGCTTCCCTGTTGGTTGCTTGACGTAGGGTCCAAGTCTCATGGATCTTGTTCGTTCCAAAAATCACGTTCCCGAAGGTTTTATTCCGTTTGGACCCCGTTTGATATTCCTTTTCTTCAAAACCCTAAAATAGGCAAAAAAAATAGCAATTCTGGGCCGGGCCTCCGGTTAGTAGGTTAGTCCCAAAAATAATATAAAAGTGTATAATAAAGCCCAATAATGTCCAAAACAGTAGGTAATATAGCATGGAGCAATCAAAAATTATAGATACGTTGGAGACGTGTCAGGGAACATGACATTGTCCGGAAAAATTGGGGTATGGCTATTCGTGAGTGACTGCAACAGCAAAAAGAAGCAAGAACAGGGAAAAAGGGACATTGGAAACAAAGCCTGTCATAGTGACGAGGGATGTAATGAGAGAGTACATTATATGGAAGGTTGTGCCAGCGATTCAAGCATTGTGGCCTGCAGATGATGATGGACAACCCATTTTATCCAGCAAGATAACGCGAGAACACATATCCTACCTAATGATCAAGCATTCACAGAAGCTGTGGACAAAAGTGGCCTGGACATTAGAATGATGAATCAACCTCCAAATTCTCGGGACATGAACGCCCTGGACCTTGGGTTCTTCAACTCTATTCAGTCGCTAACAGACTGCAAAAGTACGAAAACTATTCCAGAGCTGATTAAAGGTGTTCAAGAGGAGTTTGATGGATATGAAGTTTCAAAACGTAACAGAGTGTTCATAACTCTGCAGACTTGCATGGTCAAAGTAATGAAGAATGGTGAAGCCAATAAATACAAAATCCCGCACATGAACAAGGATAGGCTAGAAAGGCTACAACTGCTACCGCCCAGGATCTCAGTTCCTCCTGAAGTGTATGCAATGGCACTAGAGATGCTTGGATGTTGATCCTACTCCAATTTGTTGTGTATTCTGTGTGTACTTGTTGTGTATTCTACTCTAGTTTGTTGGATTATGTGTTTATGTGTGTGCTTTGAGTTTATATTTATTGTTGCCACACACTATATATTATGCTATATATTGCTACTCCAGCTTAAACTTGGAGTACTTGCTATATATTGGAATATATAGTCCAGTATTTATTGTTGGAAAAGAAGAGAGCTGAAGCAAAGAATATATACTCTAGTATTTATTGTTGGGATATATACTCCAGTATAGATAGATATATATTCCAGTAGATAGATAGACAACTAGATAATCGTAGCAAGTTGCAAACACTACAGCAAACTTGCTTGCAAGAAAAATGAGATGCAAATTTGCTTGCAATAAAACAGAGATGCAAAGCTCTTTAACTGAATTTTTAGCTGGATTTTTACTCCAAGAATAGGAGTATCATGCCTGCTTAACTGAATTTTTAACATTCAATGTACTGTCGATGAACTACTCCGAAAAAATTCATGCCGATCAACTCTTTCAGTTGGGTTAAATTATGCAAAACATTATTCAGTTGGGTTAAACTATGGAATGCCAAGACTGTCACATCTAGGCTATGAAAAACATCACAACCTTTCTCCTTCATTTTTTATTCGCCAAAAAACAGAGCTAGCTTTCTTTTTTCCAGAAGCAGAGTTTGTTGTGGAGTACATTTTATATCAAGCAACTATCCATACTACACTTTATATCGACCAATTTATACTCCAACAAGAAAAAGCAGGTGCAGGGCGGTGAGAAGATACCAACATGGGGGAAGAAGCCTCTTGTGGGAGTGGTGGGCGGTGATTCAACCGCTGGTGGCATCGCCGTCTCATCCACTGACGACTCCGGCGGCAACGCTGCTGCAGAGTTGCGAAATGTACATTCATACAAACAAATTAATTTGCAACTTTGATACAGTTAAGATACGAGCAGAATGTTGTTAGATGCTTAAGCAAAGGGTTTTAGTGCAGTGTCAATTAGCTTCCCCGGAGCAAAATGCAATAGGCCCTGCAAGTTCATAGTGAAGTGTCAATTAGCTCCAGTAATGTACACTCACTTCTACAATGGCAGTGGCAGGTTAAGCAAGAAGAATTACGTAGAGGGGGAGCCCGGGAGTAATTTACGTGGAGCTGGGATTTGCGTCGCTGTATCTGCAAATCACAAAGAATGGGACAGACAAGAACTTGCTTGCTTAATCGGAGTTCAGTTGGTTCCCCGAAAAGAAATTGCTCTAAGTGGAACACATACCTCGGCACATGAGCTGGACGGAGAGGGACTTGTAGACCTTGGGGAGGGAAATGGCGAGGGTGCGGCTAATGGGGAGGCCGAAGGGAACGTTTCGGTGAGGATGAGGCATGCGCAGTCGATGCCGGTGCAGCTCCGCTCGCCTCTCCTCGCCAACACTTGCAGGTACTTGGCCGACATCGCCTCCTCCCTATTCCAGCCGAAACCAAGAGGCGGTCCCAGCTCAAGAAGAACATCTGCCGGTGCAGCTACCAGATCCGGGCAGCAGCAGCTCCGGGCAGGCGACCACCAGCAGCAGCTCTGCAGATCAAGCACCACCGCTCAAGATCGGATAGCCGGAGGGGAAAAATCACATTTTTAAATATGCATACGGAGATATGAGAGGTAGAGAGTGCCGGCGATGCGCGTGGGGAGAGAGCGCCGGTGACGCACGTGGGGAGAGGGCACCGGTGACGCGGGCGAGGGAGGGGCTCGGGGAGAGGTGGTGCGGGTGAGAGAGGGCGAGCAAGAGGGCACCGGCACTAGCGATGCGTGAGGGAGATATGCGGGTGAGTCGCGAGTGAGAGAGGGATGCGAGTGTTTTGCTACCGTGTCCCCGACCGACACGAGGGTAAAAATGGACGACGGGCTTTTTGTGTGCGACTCAGCGAGTTTGTACTAGATTTCGCTCCGCGCCTTGTAAAAGTGAATGGATGGATGCGATCCAGCGTGGGTGTGATTCGGTGCATTGTGTGGATCAGCATAGATTTGAATTTGAATTTGTTGGTGGACAAAATGCGGCTACAGTTAGATGGTTGCCTCGTGCATCAAATCCGTGGACTAGTCCCGATGCGGGAGGAAATTTGCGGGTTGCCATTGGAGATTCCCTTAGGCCATCAAACGCTCTAGAGATATCACCGAAAAAGGAGGCGGTACGAGCCAGAGTACGAGGGCACTCGCTCGTACCTTGCACCGTCGCTCGCACCGAAAAGCACGATTCCATTTGGATTTTGCCTGATTTTGTTTGATTTGTTTCCTAATCTCTTCCAATTGTTTTATCTTGTGAAAACCTATGAGCTAACCCTCTTAGATACTACTCCAATTGCTCCCTTCTCCTCAAAAATAAGAAAACCAATCTTGTTAGACCTTTTTCAAGTTTGTGTGCAGTCCATCTGTCTGTGGATGAAAAGCTGTACTGAATTCTAGCCTAGTACCCAAAGTTTCATGCAACTACTTTCAGAATTTTGAGGTAAACTGGGTTCCTCTATCTGATACGATACTCCTGGGAACTCCATGCAAACATACAATCCTGGTCATGTATACCTTTGCCAACTTAGCACTGGTGTACGTGGTCTTTACTGGGATGAAATGAGCTACCTTCGTCAACCGATCGACTACAACCCAAATCGAGTCATAGCCTGAACGAGTCCTGGGTAATCCCGTGATAAAATCCATGCCTAACTTATCACACTTCCATTCGGGTATCAGCAATGGTTGTAACAATCCTGCTGGCTTCTGATGCTCTGCCTTTACTCTCTGACACACATCACAAACTGCTACATACTCCGCAATATCTTTCTTCATTCTGGTCCACCAGAAAATATCTTTCAAATCCAAATACATCTTGGTATTTCCTGGGTGAATCGAATATGGTGAATCGTGTACCTCTTGCAGAATTAGCTTCCTAATCTCCGGGTCATTGGGCACATAAACACGGTCTTCAAACCATAGGGTGTCGTGCTCATCCTCACGAAATCCTTTAGCCTTTCCTTCGCTTATTTTCTCCTTTATAGAGGCAATCTCCTTGTCAGTCTTCTGAGCTTCTTTGATTCTATCCATCAAAGTTGACTGAATCTCCAATGCTGCTACATAGCCTCTCGGAACTATTTCCACACATAGCTCTCGAAGATTTTCGGCTAACTCCCTTGGGATTTCTCCCGTCATTAATGTATTGACATGGATCTTACGGCTTAATGCGTCAGCTACTACATTAGCCTTTCCGGGATGGTAATGCAATCTCATATCATAATCCTTGATGAGCTCCAACCATCTCCTTTGTCTGAGGTTTAACTCCTTCTGTGTGAAAATGTATTTTAAACTCTTATGATCCGTGTACACCTCACGATGGTTTCCAATGAGGAAATGTCTCCATGTTTTCAATGCATGCACTACGGCTGCTAATTCCAAATCATGCGTAGCATAATTCAACTCATGAGGTTTCGGTTGTCTTGAGGCATATGAAACAACTCTCCCTTCCTGCATAAGCACTGCTCCAAGTCCTCGACGTGAAGCGTCGCAATACACATCATAGTCCTTGGTCTGATCTGGCAAAATCAACATTGGTGAAATAACCAAGCGTTTCTTCAACTCTTGGAAACTAGCCTCACATTCCTCCGTCCATATGAACTTGGTATCTTTCTTCAACAACTCCGTCATAGGCTTCACAATCTTTGAGAAATTCTCAATAAATCTCCAGTAGTATCCTGCGAGTCCAATAAAACTCCGTATCTCTCCAACCGTGGTTAGTGCTTCCCACTTGGTCAAGGTATCAACTTTAGTGGGCTCAACTGCTATTCCTTCTCCGGATATAACGTATCCGAGGAATCCTACTTCCTTCAACCAAAACTCACATTTACTGAACTTGGCATACAACTGATGTTCTCTGAGCTTCTCAAGTACCAATCGTAAATGTTCCTTATGCTCCTCTTCATTCTTCGAGTAAACCAGGATATCATCAATGAACACCATGACGAACTTATCCAAAAACTCCATAAACACTTTGTTCATCATGTTCATAAAATATGCAGGTGCGTTAGTCAGACCAAATGACATAACGGTATACTCGTACAACCCATACCTGGTGGTAAAAGCTGTTTTAGGAATATCCTGTTCTCGAATCTTCAACTGGTGGTATCCTGATCGCAGATCGATCTTGGAAAATACCTTAGCTCCTTGCAATCGATCAAACAGATCATTGATCATCGGTAGTGGGTACTTGTTCTTGATCATTACTTCATTCAATCCTCGCTAATCAACAACCATCCTTAACGATCCATCCTTCTTCTCCACTAGAAGTACTGGCGATCCCCAAGGCGACGAACTTGGGCAAATGTAACCTTTGTCCAGTAACTCTTTAATCTGCTTCTTAATCTCCACCAAATCCTTTGCAGGCATCCTGTATGGTCTCTTCGATATTGGCCCTGTGCCTGACAATAGCTCAATCAAAAACTCAATATCTCTATCCGGTGTCATGCCTGGTAACTCCTCTGGAAATACTTCAGGGAAATCCCTTACCACTGGTACTTCCTCCTGCACAACTCTTGTTAAACAATTTACTTGAGTCCCTTTTGGCACATGCGGGGATACATACTTGATCCTTCTCCCTTCTGGGGTGGTAAGCAAAATTGTCTTACTAGCGCAATCGATGTTTCCTCCATACATCGATAGCCAATCCATACCCAGAATTACATCCAATCCTTGTGATTCCAAAATGATTAAATCCGAGGGAAACACATGCCTACCTATACTCAATGGCACTTGAAAACATCCTTGACTGGCCATATACTCCGCTCCTGGTGAGCTTACTAGCATAGGTGTTCTAAGAACCTTAGTGGGCAGGTTATACTTATTCACAAATCCCCTTGATATGTATGAATGCGATGCACCAGTATCAAAAAGAACGATTGTAGTAAATGACTTAACCAAAAACTTACCGATTACGGCATCCGGCTGCTCTTCAACCTCCTCCACGTTAACATGGTTCACCTGTCCCCTGTTGAAAGGGTTTAGCTTCTTCCCAGAACTTCCATTGCCATTCTGGCCTTCAGGACATTCATTGGCATAATGTCTGGTCTTCTGGCACTTAAAGCAAGTGATTTGGCTCAGGTCCTTCTTGGCTGGGGTTGATGGGTTGGTGCGATTCTGGCCGTTGCTTCCTCCATTCCCATTACCATTCTTGGTTCCATTGTGATTGTGCGAGCTACCTCCTCCATGGGTATGCTGAAAATGTCCTCCCGATCTAGGGGTAAAACGTGGCTTCTACTGAGCTCCTGAATTGTACTTTCCTTGTCCATACTTCCTCTTGGGGTTCTCAATTTGCTGCTGCTTGCCTTCAATCATAAGAGCACGGTCTACCAACTCCTGGTAGTTGTTGAAGGTCGCTACCATCAACTGCATGCTCAACTCATCATTCAGTCCTTCCAGAAACTTCTCCTGCTTAGCTGCATCCGTAGCAACGTCATCTGGGGCATAACGTGCTAATTTACTAAAGTCCTCCACATACTGGCCAACTGTCCGTCCTCCTTGGCGCAAGTTGCGAAACTCATGCTTTTTCATGATCATAGCTCCTGCTGAAACATGGGCAGTACGAAAGGCCTGCTGAAACTGGTCCCATGTGACAGTGTCGACAGGGAAAGTGGCTGTGAAATTCTCCCACCATGATGTTGCGGGTCCTTCAAACTGATGTGCGGCAAACTTCACCTTCTCCGCATCTGTGCATCATGCTGTGGTCAACTCTCTAGCTGTCTTGCGGAGCCAATCATCTGCTACTATCGGCTCGGTGCTACTGGAAAACACCGGCGGATTCAGCCTAAGAAAACGGGCTAAGTGATCAACAGGTGGTGGTGGTGATGGTGGGTTGTTGTTGTTGTTCCCCTGGTTCTAATTCTGGACTAGCAACTGCATCGATGTGTTCTGCTGCTGGATCAACTGAGTGAGCTCCGGTGGAAAGGTAAATCCGGGGTCACGTCTCGGAGGCATCTGAGGGTTTAGAAAAGATGAGATGTAAGAATATAGGGGGTCTAAAGAGAAAACACTACCCATATGCACATGAGGCAAAAGCAAACAATTCACTTCATTCAATCAAACAAGGGCATACAATCGATCTAACTATCGCAAAAGTGCTCGGACTACTATATTGACATGGTGGACTACTACTACTGATGAGGTGGTCTACTAGAAATATTCTTCGGTTGCAGACTCCATGATATCTGCTCCGGCTTCATCAACATAGTCATCATCGCTATCATCTGGATCCGAGTCGGTGTCGTCGATGATGATGTAGTCTTTCGGGCGAATCTCCTTGGGTTCTTCGTCTTCATCTACTGGTGTAGGGCCTCCCATAAATATTGCTAGCTTCATTGTTAGGTCGGCATTCTTATCCACTAGTACTTCAAATTCCTCTTCATAATCTTCATGTGTAGCCTTGAGTTCTTCCTCCAGTTCCTTGATTCTTGTCTTAGCCTTCTTCAGATCTATCATGTCGGCGCACATCTGGTTCTCCTGTCGTCGAATGTGCTGGTTTAATTCCTGGATAAAAGCTGCAATGGATCTATCCTTTCTGGTGCTGATCATCTCCCAGTGCTCATCTCGGCGCCCACAAATCTGGTAGATAGTATCCTTGAGATCACTGCGGTAGACTTCTCCAATGTGTCCCATGGCGATGTGAGATGCCATGCTCTTTCCTAGACTCCAAGTTGGTGCATCAAAAGAAAACTCTATGGGCTCAGTGACTGGCATGAATGTCCTTCCTAGAACTTGAACTTGAATCATCCAGCGCTCTTCTTCAGGTAAAGTGGTGTTGTAGGTTCCGCTGAAGCTTGATACTCCTATGTTCAGGTATCTAGTGACTTCCTTCAAGTGATGTCCAAAAGGTGTATCGTCATCCGGTTGCGTGAACTTGTTCCTTGCATCCGCCATCCTAAAGAGTAGAAAAGATGAGAGGTCAGAAAAGAGGAGAGTGAATAGTGATCTAGGTCTTTAGCTTAGTGGTCGTGTCCTACAGTCAGCGTGTGCTCTGATACCATCTCTGTAGTGACCGGTCCTCAAACAGTCTGATCTTTGTGCTCCGGTGTCATCCCTGGATCAGTAATGCTGACACCACACAGTACTCGGAGGATTTATAACAGAGTAGCAATCACACACTTATTACATCGAGTGTCTCCATAGAGAACTTATTACAATAAATATGGCTTAAGGACATCTAATAACGATAATAGCGGAAGGCTTGGAAGATAAGTGAGTCCTTCAACTCCAACGGCATCACTGAGTATAGAACCACGACCTAAAAACTCCTTAATCGTCGTCTAAAAAGTCTGCAACATTAACATTGCAGCCCGAAACGGGTCAGCACATGGAATATGCTGGCAAGGTAACACATAGAGAGTAATGGAATGAAACAGCTATACTATATGCATATTTGGCTGGTGGAAAGCTCTATGGTTACAGTTTTGCGTAAAGCCAATTTTTCCCTACTACAAAGGAATAAATTTTATTTAACTATCATGGTAGTTGTTAAACATTGAGAATGGTTGACAGCATCCTCAATCCCAATTAAACATCATCATTACAAAACCCAACAAAATTAATTTAGAGTAACATGTTGAGATTCACATGATAATCCAAGTACTAGATACTCAAGATGTCCATAACCGGGGACACGGCTAACCATGATTAGTTTAATACACTCTGCAGAGGTTTGCGCACTTTTCCCCACAAGACTCGATCGCCTCCGTTTGGTTTCTCGCACTACATGGTGTTTGAGAAGACGGATGACCGAGACATAGTCTTTCAGAAGCGCTAGCACCTTACGATGGATAGACCGTTACACCTACTTTCCCCTACATCTGCTAGTCTACCCTATAAGAGTTCGCACGACATAATCAACTATGCCAGAGCCCATAATGGCTTGTGGCTGCACACGGAAGTTTCTAGTATGAATAATCTCATGATCCCTTTGAGCCTGGGTGGCGGTCCATAAAGAAAAACATGCAATCCTGGAATACCCAGGTACCTCAATCCACCCAGATGTGTGTTTAAGTTGCCACCTTAGATAAACCATTAATTAACAAACTCACATCTGTCATGGATATCACTCACCCAATCCACGTCTACTAGCATAGCATGGCATAATAGGCAAACGTAGAAGTAACTCCCAAAGGTTTGATAATAAACAGGTAATAGGTACTACCTCAACTACTTCTCATCCCACAATTTAATTAGATCCTAATCATGCAATGTTTGAGGATTTGATCTAATGCAATAAAACTGGGTAGTAGAAAAAAGTATGATCAAAGTGTTACTTGCCTTGCTGATGATCCGCAAAACCTAGCGATTCGAAGTAACAGGCAGCGCACTCCGGGTATTCTATCGCAGACAAACAAACAAGCATACAATAAGTACGCATCTAATGCACAGGTAACAGTCAAATAAGAGATTTAACTAGAAAGTTCAACTTAAGAACTCCGGTTTGCAAAAAGAATCAAATCGAACGAAGCAACGAAAGTCAAACGGCGAAAGAAAACAACTTCGTTCTACTAATCTGGATCTAAGTCAAATTTTACATTAGCAAAAACTTGTTTAAGTTGGTTAAACGGATAGAGGGTTTCGAGACGAAACTCCAGGCGCTTGAATCGCTTGATTCCGATAAATGAGCGAAAAGTTATACTAAAACGAAAATCGGATCAGAAATCGCGATCAGAAAAATCACGGATTTAATCCGAAAAAAAGAACAACGACGAACGTTCGCTAGAATGAACGAACGGACGAACGCTCGCTAATTAAATAAATCGGAAAACCGATCTATTTAAAAAAACCGAAACTAAAAAAACCGACGAAAAACCGATGGAAAAACCGAACGGTTTTTTCGAAAAAAACGGCGGCACGGATTTCGAGGCGACCTCGGGCGGCGGGTCAGCGAGGCGGC